>NW_027528804.1:5498137-5498470 GCF_008692635.1 Crocuta crocuta
AAACACATATATATATATATATATATACATATATATATATATACACACACACAAATATAATCAGTTTATATATGACAAAGAAGGTAAGAATATACAAAACGCATACAGGCTTTCAGTACTGGAATGAATGAATTTCAGTACTGGAATGCATACGTCATGGGAATAAAAGGCAAAGGATTAAAAAAAAGAAGAAACATCTAGAATAATGTTTGACCAAATATCTGGACACCATACCTGGCCAAGGCAGCACATAAAATTGACCATCCTATGATGCTTGATAAATTACTGAATAGCTAACTGATTAAGAGTACAATTAGCATACTACCCTGCCCT
>NW_027528804.1:5498767-5740693 GCF_008692635.1 Crocuta crocuta
CCCCCCCGCCCCCCAGAAAAAGTTCAGTTTTCCTCGAATCTGTGTCAGTGTCTATACAAAGACAAGTACTGACAGATTTGTTTATTAGGGATTAGGGCACCCCCGCCCCCATATAAGGCATTGAAAGTAACAGCTTAGTTTTTGTAGGATCTGAAGGTGTATAGTTTAGAATCAACACATGTCTCATTCAATCATTAATTTATATTCACTCATTTGTCTCAGTCTTGTTTATGCTTAACAGCCCTATGCAGAGACCAAATAGTCACTTGCATAAAATTTAGGAGCATAATGCTTAGGAGCATGAAGTTTAGCTCTACCAACTGCCAGTTAGATGGCCTTGGGCAAGTTGCTTAGCCCTTTAAAGCCTCAGTTTCTTCATCAATAAAAGAGAGATATTAGCAGAATCTACATCATAAGGCTAGGATCATGGTTGGCACACTGGGAGAGGTTAATTATAGCTGTATATTATTGTAGATTGTAGAGTTTCAGAAGTTAGTTACAGGTATCTAAGGAATTGAGGGCATGTTACTAACTCTAAAACCACACTGCAGAGATTTCTGATCATCCTATACTTTCTCTTGTTTTCAGTGATTTTATTTCCTCTGACTTAATCTCTTACATTGCTGGTGTTGTTGCTGGTGCAAAATGGCCAAGCATATTCATACACCAGGGTCAATGCCCCTGTTCTTCCTTCTGCCTAGAATGTTCCTCCCCTTTACCTCATTTAGCCCTGCTGAAATATCTTTTATGAGAGGTTTTCCATGAGTACTTATAAAACTCTATCATTCTCTTTTTCTCTGCTTTATTTTTACATATAGCATTTACTACTGTTTAAGATCATATGATAGATACATTTATCTATCTTTTCAATTAAAGTGCAGTTTCCATGAGAGCAAGAAACTTCTCATTTTGTTCACCAACAAATCCTCAAACTCTAGTACACTAACTACTGACTAGCTTATACCAAGACACCCAGTAAATATTTGTTGAATGAACGAATGTTAGATTAGATGAATGCTTCTAGCTCAAAATTCTGATTCTACTGACTTCTTGTAAGTACGGTCTTGCTTCTGAGTTTACAGGTAGAAAGTCACTGGATCACTTACAGAATGTAAAAAGGTTTACATATAGCCAACTGTTTCTTAATGTTATAACTTTGAAGAGTTATGTTAGGAGATTTGGGGCACTGTGTCTTCCACCCTGCTGTTTTCGTTATAAAAGTAGTTTCTGAGTACTTTCTAGGTGCCAAATCTGGTGCTGGGGCTACCAAGATTACAAAGATGTGAGCCCTATCCCTACTGTGCTTCTGTTATCCAGAGATTACTTTTTTGCTGATACATTTTTTGTTTGTACTACTCATTAAGCACTGTTCATTTATTTTCCACATAAAATATTTTCATGTTTTATATTTTTGCATATTAAAAGCAATCTAGTGAATAAGAAGTATATTTTATGCCATCTTCTTAAAAAATTATCTGCAGCGCAGTAGAGTAATATTTATTGGTTGCTATTAATGATGACATCTGAAAAAATAAAAACACATTCTGATATATTAATTTGAAGTACTAAATTTATGAATCTTTTCATTACTATGAAACACACTTTTCCCTTGCCTTTAATTCCTTGAGGACAGAAGTTAAGATTAACACAATTTTTTTTTAAATTTATTTCCTCAAAAATGTAGTCAAATGGTGTGCATCATTAGAGAATATAAAAGGTCTCAGTTTTTAAGTCCTGGAAAGCCATAGGTAGGAAGTTTAGATATTTCACTGGAAAGGGTTCCTAGAAACCCCAGCTCTTCATTCTTCACTATGTTCTTGATACTTGGAAGAGACCCAGTGACACCCAATGACTCTTGAAAGAGTTTAGCTTGTGGTGCCTCTAAAAGTAATATGATTGATACAAAGGTGTCAAAAATTGGTATTTAGAGGTGAGACAAAGTAGATATGTGATAAAATAAGAGAATACCAAAATTAAAAAATCAACTTAAAAATGCTGTGAGGATAAATAACCCAGCTTTGAGAATACATTGGTTTTAAAGCAGGCTTTCAAAAGGGGATTTAGAAAATTTCACAAGTTGGGTCCTTTGGGAGGGTCATAAAAGATGGGTGACTTTATTTTTCTTTCTTCATTCCCCTGGGAAAACACCCCCACAAAATGGCACAAAGCATTCTCTTTGTTCAGCCTGCAATTGTAAAGACTAAAACAACCAACTCAGGTCAGTCTAGTTGCAACTTCTTTGAGCCACGTTCTGTGGGATGACATAAAGGCATTCCTACATTAGGCAATTTATCCACACTCATCAGAGAACAATGATCAGGCGAGCCGCTCTGCCTTCTGCTGCTCTTTCTATTTATATTTATCATGAAAAAATAAAGGAGAGCAGATTATGAGGTTTGAAAAACCTTGGGTTTGAATGTCACTTTCATATTGTGTGTACTTTAAAATTTTAAATAGTTACTGAAATTATTTGAAAGGAAATATCAGAAGAGTAATCTTAATAGTTTTAAATATAAGATATTTTAATTATTTTAGAAGTTGTCCTTAAAATAGGGCTTGATAATGCTATGCTTTAAAAAATTTTTAATGTTTACTTACTTTTGAGAGAGAGGGAGAGAGACAGAGAATGAACAAGCAGGGGAGGGGCAGAGAGAGAGGGAGACACAGAATCTGAAGCATGCTCTGCACAGAGTTCAATGCAGGGCTCGAACCCACAAACTGTGAGATCATGCCTGAGCCAAAGTTGGACCCTTAACTGACTGAGCCATCCAGGTGCCCCTAATGCTATGCTATTTGATGGTTTTATGAGAGACTATGACTAAAGGCTCAACCAAAAGAAACAAACTAAAAAGTTAAAAAATTGAATGTATTTTAAATCCTTGATATAACGCATAAGAGCTTTTAGGGTAGGAATCCTTGGCCAGTCAACTGGAATTTAATGCTTCTTCTGGGAATCCACTCACCTACTCTGTGAAGGAACTTCCAGGGTCCCTGAAGACCTAACAACCAGGGACATAAGCACTTATATTCTCTCCAAACTTAGTGGTCTTTCACAATTTAAAGAAAATAAAAAGTTGTTAATTTTTCACAAAAAGATGGGGCTGTATCACTTGAAATAGCAGGCTCTGAAACTGTATTCTTAGTAATCTAAGGTTCTATGGATTGCTTCAAGAGTTCTGTAAATGAACAGTTTAAATTTAATTTTAAAATTTCATTTCAAAAATTGTGATTGAAAAATGTGCACATGAAAACATATATGCCAATTTTAGCATATGAGAAACCACCAATCTGTTAACCCTCATTTTCATATAACTCTCATTTATACTTAGTAAATGGTATAAATATTAATGCATGAAAAAATCACTTAAAGTTTTTTCATTTTATATATATAATTTCTAAGAAAGAATTTATTTAAAAATTTTTTAAATGTTTATTTATTTTGAGAGAGAGAGAGGGAGAGAGAGAGAGAGAGAGANAAAGGGAGTTACCCTGTTAAAAAAGAAGTCTGAAAACCATTTACCTAGATTCTCTAGTACAGAGAATCAAGGCATGCTTCGAGAATCTGACAGATGAAGACATAAGGAGAAAGATTAAACTGTTACTATTTTGTAACTGTTCATACTTTAATGCCAAGCAAAATCTGGAGAAGTTATGGTACATTTAATAGCAAAATGTCAGTAAAAAAATAATATGTTCTCTAAGAAAATATTTTTAAAATTATAATAAATATAAGTTCAGTGTTGAGATCTGGCAATCTCTCTTTCTAGGCTATGAATATGCTAGTTAAATACTCTTCACCTTTGCCAAAATTGTATCTATAGCAAGAAGGATTCAAATGCCTCCAAGAACAGCAATATACACTAGAGAAACGAAAACCAGGAAAAAAAAAATCCCAATACTCTGGTGTTGTTTGGACACTGTTTTAAGGTCATGCAATGTTATAAAGTATTATGCACATCTATTCTGGCACCTAGTTTGAGAATTGCTTAGCTATTTCAGTTCAGAGGAATCACAAATATGTTCATTGTTTTTGCCAAACACTCTTTTAAATGGAAAGAAAACATTATGAATAAGGCAGTACCACCCTTTAAAACCACAAGTGTAAAGGATACTCTTCACTATTCCGGATGTCAACTACCAGGAGCTTTGGTTTACTGGACTTTGTCTTCTTGGTGGGTGTTTTGAAATGGCCTGTCACTGTGAGTTCACACAAGTCAATCAGGTCCTCTGCTGAAATCCGGGGTGATACTTCTGACTTCAGGTCATTTAATGGGATGGATTCTCTTGACTAAAAAAAAATATACAAATAATACAAATACTGAGAGTTTTATAGAGAGACAAACTATAGCCAATACAGAATATCTTTAGGCTCTTGATATCAATCACTATAGCATATAGTATAAGAAACTGTATCTCATATTAGTGATCTACTGTGTAACTGTATTTCTTACTATTGAGGTTTACTTACTCACACATAGAGAAAAGCATTATTCTTTTGCTTCACTACAAGCTCCTGGCTTAAATGTGATAGAAAGAGGTGAGGCAGATTTTTCCTTATGAGGGCACTGTGTATCTTTGAAGTCAGCTCCTGTAAGCACTTTTTTCACTTTTTTCAAGTTGTGAATCACATTAATTAAAACTCTTGGAATATAAGAAATTGCATTGTAACTCAGTAGAGATACTAATTAAAGAACCTGGTTCTAATATACATATTGGACTTTTATAACATAATTTATGTTGCCTATGGATAGTAGAGTAAAATTAGATTCTCAGAGAGGAATGCAGAGCAACATAATGCTTTCTTAGATAGTAAACAAAATTGACAATGCATCTTAATTGTGAAGGAGGTAAAATCAGAGTCCAGAAATCAAACTAGTTTTTTGGCCTATGTGACTATTATATGGTGTAAGACTGATTCAGACTCTAAGCTATTTACAATTGTTTTCCAGGTTATTTTGTAGGGAGAGGGATTTTCCCCCATGAAAGGCGATGTAATTCAACTTGACTCAATTCAACAAAAATTAGGAGCACTAGTAGTCACTCTAGAAAACTTATTTAACATAACTTAAGAATTTAAGAACCTTCAAAATTCACTTGATTGAAACGTAGGGATTGAAAAGAAAAAAAATTATTTATATGCTTAATAAGTTTTCAAAGCTGAGTCTATTATTTACTCATTTTCTCTCTTCTTGCAATTCTATTGTGGTCTCCCACATTTAGAACTTCCAATTTAGAATTTCTAGGCAGGAGAGAATAGAGCATATGGATGGATCACTTACCAGATAAACTTCTTAAAAAATCTTTTTTTAAGTTTTTATTTAAATTCCAGTTAATTAACATACAGTTTAAAGTTAGTTTCAGGTGTACAATACAGTAATTCAACTCTTCCATACATTACCCAGTGCTCATCACAAGTGCCCTCCTTAATGCCCACCACCTATTTCACCCATCCCTCCCACCTACCTCCCCTCTGGTGACCATCAGAAAATAAGAGAGGCTTATTTTCAGTTATAATTTCAATGTTAGCTCTCATACCTTGGGTTTCCCTTACTATGCTGTGAATTCGTGAATTCTAAAGTACATTTTTCTCCCATTAGCTTTGAAATAGAAATGGAAATTGCCAAGCTTTGTGGGTTTATATCTCTTAATAAAAAATAAGACACCAGACATTTTAATTTTTTAATATTTTGAATTAAATCTACTTAAACATTCTGAAATTAAAAGTCTTTCAGAAAGATAAAAGAGCTTTAAAATCAGCAAGCCATACAATCAATGCTTCCATCTCCTTTTTTGTTAAGAGTGCAATCTCAATAGGTATTCTTCCCAGCCTTCACATGAAGTTGTACATGTATGGAGATAAAAAACTTTTGATTACCCTAGTTCTCTGCTTTTAGTCATTTAGTGATGAATGCAGCATTTCAAAATGACGGTCTGTCTGAATAAAAGATGTGCCCTGGCTGATGAAGAAGAGAATTTGACAGAGAATTTGACCAATGTATTCTCCACAAAGAACTGATGTAAGAAAGATTTGACTTTGGCATTGGTCCCAATCAAATGTATCATATATAAGGAGTGTCTCAAAGAACAATTGCTACATGAAATGGTTAAAGCAGAAGGAGACAGGAATCACTGACAAATTCATAACTTATGTGAGCGTCAATCAGTGAAGAACTTTAATGTGACTCATGCAACTTTCTCTGCAAATGAATATTAGGAGATTAGGAAATTAGGACAAATCATATTACTTTGCTTTAAAAAGAGAACACTTATAATATTATAAATATAGAATCTAGTTTTTTCTTTTATTAAGATAATTTACACGCATTTTACTATTCACTGTACAATTTCCATTTATAGGTATAAAAATAAAACTTCTTTGTACAATTTTTCTCATTTAGTGTCATTGAGCTTGGCATTTTCCTGTGTGATTGGGTTTCAAATTCATGGCACTTTGTTTATGGATACTGAATAAGAATTTAAGATTACTGTAGAACAACTCTGGAAATATTAGTTTATTATTTCTGCCAAATAATTTTATACACACACACACACAATGTATATTAAGCTTAGATGTCCAAATATCATAAGCCAATTCATCTTGAGAACTACTTCTTTAAAAAAATTAATATTTTATAGTCAGCCTAGGGTCAGAATTTTTTTTTCAAGACTGTATAGTTTTTTGAATATTTAGGTAGAGAGAAAATGTGAAGAGTAGCTTCAATTCAAGAGAAAAATTCTTGGTCTTTGAAGACATTCCAGGTATAGCAGAGGGACACAGAACAAGCCGTCCCCGTCTAGGGACTCTCCAGTTACCGTTGTCAAGACTCAGAGCCAGCTGAAGTGGACCAGTGCTTTCCCTCTGATCTCCTCTGTGAAGAGTTGATCCATGATGCTCCGAGTGGAGAGCAAGAGGCACTCTGGGGATGCTACATGTGCGGACTCCTTCTCCACTCTCTGCCCCTCTGGTGTCCACAAACAATACCAAAAGAATCTTGGGGAGAAGTATCAGGAAGCCCAAGGGCCATGGAGGATCTAAGGCTGACCTTGGGGCCCCACGGCCTAGTGCCTGCCTGTTAAGATGACACCTCTTGGGGCGCCTAGGTGGCTCATCAGTTGAGCGTCCAACTTCAGCTCAGGTCATAGTCTTACAGTTTGTGGGTTTGAGCCCCGCGTCAGGCTCTGTGCTGACAGCTAGCTCAGAGCCTGGAGGCTGTTTCAGATTCTGTGTCTCCTTCTCTCTCTGACCCTCCCCTGCTGACTGTCTCTCTGTCTCTCAGAAATAAAAACATTAAAAAAAAAAAGATGACACCTCTTATGGAACCTCAGTTCATGAAGACCCACCTGAGACCTCCTGATTCAGATTCTCCCTGAGGACACCTCTCACACCTCTCCTACAGGGGACAAGAAGCACTTGGCACTGCTTACATGTCCAAGAAACCACTATGTTCATTGACAGGAAAGCCCTGGAAAAATCTGGGTCTTAGGAGCTGAATGCACGGAAAGCCTGCCTCCCTCCATCTACCTCATGCTTGCTCACCCACGGCTGTCCTGTTTTAGAACCTCTGAACTTCTGCAACTTTTGCAACTTTTCCTTCGCATGCATTACCAATGACCAGGCCATAAGCAGCCTGTAATCACCTCAAATGCAGGGGCAGAACAGGACACAGGGCTGCTGAAATTAGAGACCAGTGTCAGAAGACCACAGCTGTGGCTCCACAACCAACTCAGTCATGCACCGAGGCAGGACCCACCCTCGTTCTCCCTTTTTAAAGCTGCACAGAAACCACATTGAGCCAGGCACAGAGAGCATGTGGTAACACAACAGGTGCCAGAAGCACCTAAAAGGTAGTGGGGAGAAATGTAGGAAAGCTCCAGAGTTTGGAAGGGACAGGAGCGGACCGTCCAAACATGGGGAAGTGCTTTCAGCAACTGCTCTCCCTGAATTACCAATGGGCAGGACAGACAAACCAAGATCACTTTTGAATGCAGGTGGATTCCATTTATTTAGCAGTGTTACTGAAAAAAAAATTCACCTTTTAGTAGAGTGGGCTCTCTGAAATGGCAAACTGGACATATTAGTGATAATCCTAACCAAGCAAGGAAAAACCCAAGCCTGGTAACAAGGTTTGCTGTGTGCATTAAACTACTGGGCAAATGACTCTGTGATGATACCTGAGAGTATGAAATAGTAGACTTTTAATGAGAATATGTCCATGTATCTTCACATTGAGTAAGTAACCAGCAACCATACAGTATACACTCATGTTTTATACGTAAGGGCTCTTAAGTAACTATGAAGGGATTTTAATTCTGAGAATACAGGGCTGGTATCTAGAACACTCTTTCCATATTTCCTGTGATGGATCCTGGCACTAACTTTAACCTAGTTATCAAGACAGAAATCTGGAAATAATCATAGACACTTTGTTCTTCCTTATTCCTCATTTCCATCTAACATATCCCCAGGTGCCACCAAAAATACTCTTAAGTATGTTCCCTGATTCACTGCTCTATCTCAAGGCATCACTATCTCTTACATGGACTATGGAAGTTGTTTGCTTCTTTCTTTCTCTCTCTCTCTCTCCCTTTTTCTCTGCTTCCCTGTTCACCTAAAGTCATTCCTTCTAATCCATCTTCCAAATATGATCTGAGTTAAAAATAAAAATATGATAATATAACTTTTATAATTAAAACACCTCAGTGGCTTCTAGACACTGATAGATTGAAGTCAACATTCCTTAGTACAGCATTGAAAGCCCTTTATGAATTAATCTGTCTACAGGGAGGAGACCACAGACTTTGGCAACAGAATATCTGTATTCAAATCTTAGCCATTTTATTTATCAGTGTATGAATTTGGGTGTGATATATAATCTCTCTGCCAATTTGTTCATCTATAAAGAGGGAGTAAAAGGTGCCAAACACATTTTTCTCTCAAAGAATTCTGTCTCATTCTCAAAGGGAATCCATATAATAACTGTTCCAAGGCAAAGAAACATTGAAGTGCCCCAGGGCATTTTATGAAGCTACCTTAAACTAATACTTAAATCTGACAAAGATGGCACTAAGTGTACACACACACACACACGCACACACACACACTACTTCTTATGAATATTTACTTTTTAATCTCAAAACTATAAAGCTGAATGCAGCACCAACTTGAAAGAATGACATACTATAACCAAGTAGGAGCATATTCTAGTAAGGATGGCTCAATGTTACAAAAAATTTTTAAATAATCCATCACCTTCAATTAGCCAAAGGACACCAAGTACATAACATCACTATAATTGACATAAAGCTATATGTGATAAAACACAGCGTTTGTTCTCAATTTTAGGAAAAGAGAAACTCATGGTAAATATGTATCAGAAAGAATGTTAATTAGGTGATGAAAGATGTTCTTTATTTCAAATATTTGACATTCTATTTAATGAGGAACCACAGAGGCAGACTTATTAAAATATAGCTATCAGCCTTATTATTTTTTTTTATGCAAGTTGCTATTGAGACACTAAGAAAAATAAATAAGGGGTTTGAATACTGGAAAAGAAGAAATAAATTATTTTTATTTTTAGATGATGTAATAGTCTTCTTAGAAACTGGAATAATTAAAGGAAACTCCAGTAAAACTGGTAAGAGTTTGGTAAGATTTTAGTTACAACATACACATCACAAAATCATTATATGGCAGCAGAAGTGAGTCAGAAAACACAACGAGCAAAAGTTTTCATTCACAATATCAAAATATTTCTCCAAAATTAAACATTTAGAAATAAGTAGGTCACATTTAAAGAAAATGAAAGTTTCATGGTGGGCATTTGAAAAAATGGGGGCGCCTGGGTGGGTCAGTCAGCTGAGCGTCCGCCTTCGGCTCAGGTCATGATCTCACAGTTCATGGGTTCAAGGCCCGCGTAGGGCTCTGTGCTGACAGCTAGCTCAGAGCCTGGAGCCTGCTTCAGATTCTGTGTATTCCTCCCTTTCTGACCCTCCCCTGCTCACGCTGTCTCTCTCTCTCAGAAGTAAATAAAACATTAAAATTTTTTTTGAAAAAATGGACAGATATAAGATGTTATCTGGAAACAGTCAATATTATAAGACCTTTATTTTTGTTCAGAGCATGTATTAATATATGACAATTTTATCGTACTCCTAAAAAGGATCTTTTTTTTTTTCAATTTTGGAATGTAAATTCTAAAATTCATTTGACAGACCAAGTAGGTGAGAATTTCAAGAAAATATTTAAAAATAATAAAATATATTGTTATATATTAAAATTGTACAAAATTAACAGTATGGTACTGCACCAGAATAGACAAAAAGATTAGTAGGACATAATAGGATAACAGAAAGAGGCTCAAATACACGTAAGTATTTGCTAAAAGAATAGGATGCCATGTCAATCACTGGGCAAGGATGTATTATTTAGGACACAGCGTCAGCATAGCTTAGTAACTGGATGGAAATAAAGCTATGTTTCTATCTTACACTATATAGCAAAATGATTAATAGGTAGAACAAATAATTATGTATAAGGTGAAATCACAATAGGATGAGAAAAGTACTGATGATGAGAAATAGTTATAAGTATATATCAAAGGTTGAGTTCTTAAAGATGAATGATATATGTAAAAAATAGAAAATTAATATGCCCTTAATATATTAAGAGCTATTTTAGTCAATAAATCAATAAGAACAAAAATCTGCTTTTTAAAAAAATGAGCAGAGATAGATACATATATAGACAAAAGAAATACAAATAGGTAGTAACAAAAAAAGTTTACCTCACTAATTTCAGAAATATAAAAATGTATTCACAATCAGAAGTGCAAAAAGGAGGTAAGTGTTCTCAATATCTTCTGTTTGCCTCTCCAGATTCACTATCCACTGGTTTCTACTTTGCTCTCTGCTCTGGTAGGTAACCCATCTGGACTCCATCAAGCCAGACCCAGCTCCTCCAGTTTTTAAGTGAGTAAAGACTACAGGAGAGTGAGGTCAGCAAATTTATTCCCCTGATTCTCTACCTGAGAAGTCACCTTGGCCTGGCTATGTATGTTGACCAAAGGTCACTGTTCCTCTCAAGATGGCCTTCTCTACCTGCTTCTCTTTTTCCATGTTCTGGTAACTTATTCCTCCCTCATCTCTTTTGGCCTTTGGATGGCAACAGGACGAGAGCTAGTATTCATAATTTACTGCATTATCTTTTGTATTTTTACCAGCATTCCACCATCATCTTTGTAAAGAGAGTATTCTTGAATTATCCAAATTTGAGTGTACCATCTTTTGCTGTTGGTTCAGTTGTGACAGTGGGTATAAGAAAGCTAAAATACACATGTATTATATGATTAAATCAACATAAACTTTCTGGAGAAAATTTTGGTAATACATATATTAAAATTTTTCAAATATGCATACTTTCTAATATAGAAATTTTTTAAAAAAAATCTGTTCCATGGACGTAATTACAGACTATACAAAGTTGCATGGAAAAAATATTTATCAAATAAGGTGCTTTGCTTAAATTATGAAAAACTGGCAATAATGTAATCACATGATAAAAGGAGATAGAATAGATACATGGTAGAAAATTCATGTAAAGAAATATCATTTATCATGGGGAGCCTAGGTGGCTCAGTTCATTAAGTATCCAATTTTGGCTAAGGTCAAGATCTCACTGTTCGTGAGTTTGAGCCTCGCATCAGGCTCTATGCTGACAGCTCAGAGCCTGGAGCCTGCTTCAGATTTTATGTCTCCTTCTCTCTGGCCCTCCCCCACTCATGTGCTGTCTCTCTCTCTCTAAAATAAATAAACATTAAAAAAATTAAAAAATACTATTCATCCATTAAAATCATGTTTTAATATTTGTTCATAGAGGAAATTTTCAGGATAGAATATCAGGGGGAAAAGGCCTTAAAAAGTATAAATTCATTATGACACCAGTTTGGCAGAAACTGTAAAAGTGGTTATCTGTGAGTTACTTAAACTCATTTTACTTTTTTTCCTCTTAATGTTCTTCTGTGATTTTTAATAAGTATGAGATACTTTAAAATTTTACATTTATAAAAATAGATTTGTGTTCATTCAGCATTATTGTATAGCTTAAATTCTTTATAACTATGAATATAATCTGTCTGAAGACAATTCTTATCAAATGTTTATATCAATGTAAAAAGGCTTTATAAATTAGCACTTATGGCTATATTCATCATTATAGGTAGTCAGATCTGGCACTGGAGAACATGTAGAGATGTTAAAGAAAAACAATAAAGTCACTTTATTCTTAAATTCTGATAAAATTTAAACATGATAAAAAGAGATAAGCAAGTAGAACAGGCTTTATTTGGAAAGGAGACATGCAAAACTTAATATAGACAATTAGATAAAAAATGTGTTTCAGCAGAATGTTTCATTGGTAAGGACTACTCTGGCTTTTGTATAATGAGATATTTGAATAAACTAATGTTTACCTAATTCTTCATCAAATGTATGAAGAATTTTGAGAAAAGGGCCTGTTGGCCGCAGGGAAGAATATATACTTTTCCAAACATGTACCAACATAAATGTAAATTACATTATCACTAAATAATTACAATATATTTCCTAGTTTAACATAAGATAGTGCAAATTCTTTAATAGACTGCTGCCTAAAAGGCTGATATTTTTGCCAGTAACAATTTTATTTCCTTTCAGAATATATTTTAATTCTAAATTCAGAAACAAGTCCATATATGATCATAGTTATAATGTATAAGAAGATTAATAATAACAACACTTAGAGAAGAAAGCAGTTTTCATTTATAATGCTGTGTGTGTGTGTGTGTGTGTGTGTGTGTGTGTGCGCGCGCGCGCGCGCACTTAGGGGGAAGGTGAGAGAAAGACAAAATCATAATATGAAAAATTAGTCTCTCAGGTCGCCTTAGTGGCTTAGTCAGTTAAGCATCCAATTTCAGCTCAGGTCATGATCTCGGGGTTCTTGAGTTCAAGCCCCGCATCAGGCTCTCTGCTATCAGCATGGAGCCCAGTTCAGATCCTCTGTCTC
Source organism: Crocuta crocuta (assembly GCF_008692635.1). Taxonomy (NCBI): domain Eukaryota; kingdom Metazoa; phylum Chordata; class Mammalia; order Carnivora; family Hyaenidae; genus Crocuta; species Crocuta crocuta. The sequence continues at coordinate 5,511,810 of NW_027528804.1, forward strand.
CCCTTCATTCTGTCTCTACCCCACTCACACTCTCTCTCTCTTAAAAATAAACATTAAAAAAATTAGCTTCTCTAAGGCCTTTTGGAAAGTAAGTATTCCAAAAGCTACTTATATATAGTTCCTGGGTAACAAATGAGGCCAGTAGCGCTGTTGTCAGGAGATATGTGATAGAGTTGATAGTTTCCTGAAGCTTTTAATGTTTTTTTGTTTTTTTTTGTTTTTTTTTTTTATTTCTAGGAGAGAGAGAGAGACAGCGTGAGCAGGGGAGGGTCAGAGAGAGAGGGAGTCACAGACTGAAACAGGCTCCAGGCTCTGAGCTGGCAGTCAGCACAGAGCCCAACGCGGGGCCCGAACCCATGAATCGCGAGATCATGACCTAAGCGAAAGTCGGACGCTTAACCGAGTAAGCCACCCAGGCGCCCCAGTTTCCTGAAGCTTTTAAAGATTTTTCTCAGGGACAGGATGACCTTAGACTGGCTATGGTACCAGTTCTTTGAGTGAATCTGAAGTCTCTTCACTTTGAAAGCAAAGTATCAGTTATTAAATGTCTACTTTATAATTTAAGAACTTAAAATAAGATAGCATAGAAAGTGACATACATTGTATACATTTCCTATAGAGATCAATCTGAATGTTAAGCAAAATATTTTTTTGAAAAGACTATTAAATCTGAATAATTGGAATTAGAACAGTAACTTGGACACTAAAATAATCTTCTAAAAGAAAGGTGGAAATATGAATCAAAGTAGGAAGAGCAGGGGCGCCTGGGTGGCTTAGTCGGTTAAGCGTCCGACTTTCGCTTAAGTCATGATCTCGCGGTTCGTGGGTTCGAGCCCCGCGTCGGGCTCTGTGCTGACTGCCAGCTCAGAGCCTGGAGCCTGCTTCAGAGTCTGTGACTCCCTCTCTCTCTGACCCTCCCCTGCTCACGCTGTCTCTCTCTCTCTCTCCTAGAAATAAATAAAAAACATTAAAAAAAAAAAAGTAGGAAGAGAAAAAGTAAGCATACGTAGGAGGCAAGGAACATCACAGGCTAACCATGTATTTAATAATGCATATTTCAACACAATATAAATAAGCTTTTTCTTGAGGACAACTTGTAAAAGCAGAAGTCTACTCAAAGGTTTTTTTTTTTTTTCAAGTGACATATAATGTTTCTAGGAGAGAGGCTGGGTCGATATAAACATGCTGATTACAACAGAGAGTCAAGTACTTCAATAGCTTAAATTTCTTATATTTCTTTTTCATATCCCATAGCAAGTGTAATAGGGTCCTGGCCAGCAAAGGTGCTAAGATATAATTGCATGAATATATACAGGATGTGGAGTGGTGTTGTCCCTATGTTGAAACAAAGAGGCTCTAAAATGCTATCAAGTAACAGAAGTATTCAACAAAAGTCACCACCATCTCTAGGGCTAATGGAAAAGGAACAGAAGTGACTTTACTATTTCAAACTATCATCTCTGCAACCCCTTTCCTTTCAGCCTATATAAGGAGATATAGTTTGGGGAGGGCTCAACTTTGTGGAGAGCACAGTGTTCAAGATCAGATGCACTTCCCTTCCCAACACCCAGGGTACAGGAGTCGGTGTTTCTGGACACTCCAATCCACCCCCTCACAAAGCAAATGAGGGTGAGTGCTGATGACAATCATTTGTGGAGATTTGGGCAGACCTGCAGGAAGGGGTGGCTGACGTTCTGTTTTATAGAAGGTCTGCTTACACAGAAGACTTATTAATCTGGCCTCACTGAGCAGGCAAGAAGTAGGGAGACATGGCAGTGCTGAGAGAAAGAGTGGTAGACATCTTTCCAGACCTTAAGTTCTCAAGCTGTATAGGGAGAATAATGACACTTGCCTTGTTTACTTCACAGATATATTGTAAGAATCAATTGGTATAAAAGATATAGAAATGTTTGGTGGACTGTAGATCTTTATATAAAATAAGTTGTTGTTATTAAAAATTGGATCCCAAATGAAGCAGTTTAAATTTCACGGTAAAGTAGTCTTGTTATTGTCTAATTTTGAATAAATCATCAATTAACAAATATTTAACTAGCCTGTTCTGGCCATCCTGAGAGAGATAAAATGTCATTTCCATCTCAAAGAGCTCACAATTTGGCTGGAAAGGCAAGATTCACATAAATGAAGCAGCAAAACTATACAATGTCAGCAACATTTATAGAGTGCTTACTATGTGCTAGTCACTGTGATAAACACCAGTGAACATGAACTCATTTAAGTCTTGCAACAATCCTATGAGATAGGTTTTATTATTTGATCATTTTATATCTGAGAAAATTGGGGCACAGAGAGGTTAAATAATTTAATCAGTAAATAACAGAGTCAGGATTCGAATTGGATCAGCCTGGCTCTGGACTTTGAGCTCTTAAACACATTATTACATTATGTCTCTTATAAGATTCCATGTATGAAATCACAGGTACATAGTATGAGAATTCAGGGAAAGGAAGAAACACAATATGGGCAGGAGTAGTTAGCATAATATATGTGGAGTAAGTAGAACTTGAGTTAAATCAGTAGGGTTTAGATAAGTGGAAGAGAGAAAGAAGAGTGGTGGATAAAGGGATAATGGTAAGAGTTCTAAAGTGTGAATGAACAAGGAAATGTTCCATAAATAATTACTGAGGACCTACTAGGTATCATGTATTGTGCTTGGGATACATTAATGAACAAAACAAAGATACTTTTTCTTGCAGAAATTACAGTCAATAGGTGTGAAAGAGACAGTGAACAGACTAGTCTTACTGAGCTGAGAATCCACTCTGGGAATTAGAGGTAAACAGTATTGATTAGGTAGGTAGGGGAGGGCTCTGAAAGATGAAGAAGCTTGAGGATGTAACAAATAGATAAATGCTGTAGGATTTTTAGAGGAATGTGTCACGTGTTAACAGCAAGATTATAGGAAGATTAATTTGGCTCTGTTTTGAAGGATGAAATAGAGATGGGAAAAATGATAGGCAGAGAGTCTTGGTAGACAGTGAATTTTATGATCTAGGTTAAATTATGACATTGCAAACTGAGAGTTTGTTTTATTCACTATTCTCTTTTTTCCTTCAGTCTTTCCCTTTCTGAGACTTTTTCTTGGTCTACAAATACATCCAATTCTCTCCCATCCATAGTGAAATATACAACACAAATAATAAATAATAAAATTAATCTCCAAGGGGTGAGTCCCTGTCTAGCTACTATCCCTTTATCTTCTTTGCATTTCTTTCTCCTTCCCATTCATTCCTGAACTCGCTGAAACTTGATTTCTGTCAGGATACAGAAGAAATGGTTCATTTGCCCAGGAGAAAGTGGACAATTTGGGAACACTTCACTGAAAAGGTAACATTTGGGTTGAGAATAAAAGGATAAATAGGAGTTGGCAAAGAAAAGAACTGGGGGTTTTCATGCATATTCTGTATAAAGCAATTTTATCACACATAGTGGAAAGGTGTTTTGATTCTACTTCTCTAGGGTCTTGGTTCTACCTCTCGGAGATATGCTGAATGAAGCCTGTCTCATTTAAAATCCACTGTTTCTTCAATTCAGCCTGGTTTGCATGGGACAGAAATTTCAGTCAGGATACTATATTCATTTTGAAATAATATTTGAATTGATTTCACAAGTTGAGTTTAAGTTTGAGTTCACAAGTTGAGTTCACAAGTATCTAACCTGAATTTATCAGGTTTACAATCCCTACCCCATACTGATGATGGTCACTTCCAATATGTCATGAGCTCCTTGAAAGCAGGGGCCAGGATTTATTTGTTTTTACACTTCCACTGCCTAGCAGAGAGCCTAGAATTCAGCAGCTATTCAGTAAAATTGGGTATATTAATGAAAGGGTAAAGGAAGAAAAGAAGACATAAGAAAAGCATTGCAAGAAAATATATGGAAGATAAAGGACATGGATGAGTAAATGATTGATCTTAAGTTTTGTACGTGGGTGGTTAGGGGAAAAGATGGTAACTAACAGTGGTAAGAAATAAATAAGGGGAAGAAAAGTTCAGATTTGGATTTGAGAAATGGAGGTTGCTTAGGGTCTCCTAAGATGAAGGGATGAGAATGCATTAGAGACAGACTCTGGTATTTGAGAGAAGTCAAGGCTAGAGTCATATTTTTGGAATTATCAGCACAAAAATTATAGTTTAAGTCATGAAAAAAGATAAACAATTTGGAGAAAAAGGTAAAAAATGGCAGGAAAAAAACCCCTAGTTTTGGTAGGCACACCTATACACTGCTGAGAAAATTAATTCATATAAACTATTAATAAGGTTGGAAAATATATAAAGTTGCAATTTTTTAAGGGTAATACCCATCAATCTTCATTATTCCATATGTCTACAATAAATAAACTACTTCCTTTCTTAGGACTAGATATTTTAAACTCATGTATGAAGGACAGACTTTTACAAATAGCACAGACAGATATTAACTATCATTGTCCAAGGAATTTACAAAGAAAAATTACCTTCAAAAACTTTATCAATCAACAAAGATATTTTTATCCATATATTTAAAACAATACATTGTTTCAGTGGCATTCTGGTGTTTTCATTTCTCCCTCATGTTTTTAGAGAGAAAAGGGAGAGGTTACTATTTCTAAGATACAGAAATACAGCATCTGAAATGGAGTTTGAAATAAAACCGTCATGCTCCGTAAGCTGCATAATATAGCTCTCAGACAGAATATATTTTTCCTTCAAATAAAAGAGAATAATGTATATGAATATGAAACTCAAAGAAGAATGGAAATAAGAGTATTTTTTTCAGTGATCAGGGATTTATGCTAAAAATTTCCAAAATGTATTTTATCCTGAAAAATTGTGTGTAAGCTAATTTCTTTAAAGAGAGTAAAAATTTCCCTTTTATATACAATATTATTTGGAGATATTTCACCTCTCTGGGCCTCAGTTTTCTCATGAATAAAATAAAGGGGCAGAAGATATGTTTCTTTTAGCTCTAGAATTCTATGGTCTTATATCTGATAGATTTTCAACTGGCAATAAGGTCTCAAACTCTTGCCTACTTCCTGGGATAAAAGTTAGAGTTCTGTAAGTAATACTTAATGACACCAGCGGAGTTTCTACTTAAAGAGGTTCAGGAGTGATTCTAATCATGAGGGTTAGTAAAATGTTGTTCATATAGAAGGACATGCTTATGTAAACTTAGATCAGTAGGAACTTATGCATTTCATAGACAGGAAATATGGGAAATATTTCATAGTTCACATTGGTTGAAGTGAGGGCAGAAGAGATGGAAGTTACAGTAACAGAATTCTCATATCGGTGGTTTATAGGGCAAAAACAAGGTCAATGTGGCAATATGTGGGGGATGGTGGTACTGGTGCTATTGTGTATGTTTCTAAAAGCTTCTGGAAATAATTTTCAAAATAAAACCAGAACCTGATGAATTTCCTAGGCAGAGGTAAACAAGGTAAAAGTTGAACATGATAGTGGCTCCACTCAGCTGAACTAAAGGGGGAACTTGTGACACCTTTCTGGAATGTGATAAAGGTGCTATTCCACATAAGATATTAAGGCCATATTTCAGTGGTAGCAGAGATTCAGGGAGTAGAGCCAGGTGGTGACTAAGAGGTCATAGTATTTTAGTTGAGTCAATAAGTATTATCATCTCAAACTCTGATTTCAATGTAGCCTTCATTTGAACTGGGTTGCTGACTTCATTACCCTTCTCTCTCACTCTTACCCTTTTCCTTTCACACTGAAGTGATTAACACTGCTATTTTTGCTCAGTGTTCCTCGTGACACGGGAAATTCCCCCATCTTTCCTCTCACCAACCAAGAGATGTCAAATAAATGACCCAAACTCTTTCTGGCTGGAAGCTTCAATAAATCCCAATGGAAGAAAGGCTGGAGATTTGCCTCTCTTATCTGTATTGCCATGCCAAGGACAAGGTAAATGAGCTCTCCAAAGCGCTTGTGGTATTAACTGTTTTTATCATGATTAATATCTGGTGAAATGTTCAGCTAATGTCATTCATCAGCCAACCATTTTTATCTTAATATAATTGAGATGTCCCTAGGGAAGGGAAATTCAAAGTTTCCCCTGTGAAACAGGGGACTTAAAAAATCATATGATGAAGGTAGGATACTCAGTTGTCTCTAATCTAAAACTACTTATTTTAATACTACAAACCATCCCAGACAATTCTTATGAGAATATGGATATAGAAATATCAATGTCCATAATGTACTTAGCTGTATTTCCAACTTCCTTCACATAAATGAAGAGATTTTGATTTTAATGAAATCAGAAAGTTTACATACATGTCACAATCAACCTGAAGTCAGGGACCATGGAGATGTACTTTAGGTTTATAATACATTATTTATTATGGAATATGAATTGATAAATCTGAATGAATCCTTTCCATAATGTCAAGTTGACTAGAGCCCATTTTTTCATGTTTTCAGATTGAAAATAAAAGCATTTCAGGGGTAAACTAATTTTTTCAATTCATTTAAGATCTGACTAGAGTTTCAGACTCTACATTCTGAAACATAAATTGGGCATAAACAAATAGAATTTTTAAAAGAAAGTCTAATAAATTATTTGATGTTGAAAAAGTCTGTATAAACATAAAAAAAGGTCTGCTAAATGTAACAGGCATTACAACTAAAATTACCAGCAGTAATGCAATAAATTACTGAAATATTTATTCTAGATACAGTCTGTTTTATTTTTTTATTTAAAAATTTTTAATGTTTTATTTATTTCTGAGAGAAAGAGATAGAGATAGAGAGAGAGAGACAGTGTGAGCAGGGGAGGGTCAGAGAGAGGGAGATACAGAATATGAAGCAGGCTCCAGGCTCTGAGCTAGCTGTCAGCACAGAGCCCGATGTGGGGCTCGAACCCACGAACCATGAGATCATGACCTGAGCTGAAGTTGGACACTTAACTGACTGAGCCACCCAGGCGCCCCACAGATATAGTCTATTTTAAGGTTGTTCAACTAAAAAGCCTTCAAAACCTCCTTTTGGCTTAAATAACATGACATTGAGTTAAAAAGTTAACTAAGAAAAGGAAAAACATTCAATAAAGGAGTTATATGTAATATTTCTTGTGGTGAAGTAAATCTTTAAAAAATTATAGTGACTATCAATGTACAGATATATTTCAACAATTATATACCCTGTTAATTTTTTTCTTTGGCATTTCTGGCCACATCGACAGACATATGAGTACATTTTAAAGTATTTTTAATAGAAAAAATGGATATCCTATTGCAAAATCAAATGATAAGTTTATCATTAAAACACATGAGGCTACTTGAACGGAAATGACGCTAATGCTACAAATGGTGAAAATACCATTAGAATCAAGATTTAAACATCAAATGACAAATGTACATATATATACAAAAGTTGATACTAGTCTCTCAGGAAAGGTAACTTAAAATTATTTACTGCTCCTTTCCAGCCAAGCAAGATACAAATAATTTCTTGGCATTTTTAAATTTAAGTAAAATTTATTTTTTAGCTTTGGCTAGCAAATTTTCAGTAATGTTTCACCGCTTTTGAAATCTAGTCAATTTTTTTTTCTAATTTTCTCTCAAAATCACAGGACTTCCCATTCCATGACTTCTTACAGTATTTCCATCCAATGGTGAGCAAGGGCTTTAAAATATGAACTTTCCCAGAGTTGCTCCTTGCTCACCATTGGATGGAAATACTGTAAGAAGTCATGGAATGGGAAGTCCTGTGATTTTGAGAGAAAATTAGAAAAAAAAAAAAGAAATTGAAAAAAATATAGCACTGGGTGTTATATGTAAACCAACTTGACAATAAACTATTTAAGGAAGCAAAAAAAAAAATATAACTCTAGGTTAAATTGAAGGTTTGGCAGTGTCTGACAGGACTGATATTTTCTACATAAGTAGAAATTAGAACAGACCCTAGATTTAGAGTGGGCTCCAAAAACTGAAATATAATAAAAAGACAAAGTTCAGGAGTCAATAGTCATGTCCTATCTTTGCTTCCTATGGTTATCAGAACAATATGTTGAAAGACATTTGACAGTATTTTTAAGAAGTCAGAATGCATACTTTCATACATGATGAAATTTACCTCCCAAGCCAAAACATAGTTACATATTAGAAACACTGCCATTAAATCTAGGTGTAAGATAAAAATACCCACTATTAATACTGTTACTTAACACTGCTATGGAGAATTAGGTGAAGTAATTAATAGAAAGATCTATGATGTATAAAATTGGAAGAAAGGCAAAATTATTATAATTTGCAGATATATAACTGGAAAATCATACTCCATTGAAAACTATTACAATGAGAGAACATTAATATGTCAAGTAAATGATGATGATAATGAAAACTTATAGGTGCTTACTATGTACAACAGTGTTGTACATATATTAACTCATTTAATCCTTTCAATAATTCTATATAATATTATCATATCTATATTATGGACAATAGGGACACAGCTCACACAGCTGGTGTGGTATAGGTGGGATTCAAAAATATGAGACTGTATTCTTAATTGCTATGCCAAACTGTAAAATCAAACGGTTTATAAAATCAAACATTGTAATTATAATAGATAATCCTATCAAAAATATGCAAGTAAACTTTAAAATGCCACAGAGGAACTTAAAAAGAAGATAGGAAGACATATCTTGTTTTTGGAAAAAATAAAGTATCATGTGTCAATTTTTCATACTTATTTGTATATTTAATTCAAACACAATACAAATATCATGATTTTTTTTCAGGAGAGGGAGGGAAAAACCAAGCCAATCCTGCTATTCATGTAGAAACAGTGGCAAATGGGTGATATAAATATAATTTTAATAACCTCTTGGTACTGGAAAATAAATAACTGGAATGAGCTGAATATAATTGCAAAAAGGATTCAGAAACAGACATAAATACATGTGAGAATCCAGTTTACCATCGGAGGGGGGGAACATTTAGAATCAATTGGAGCCTATTTGGCTTATTTAAGCAAATAAACATGTTAAACTAATTCAAGTATCTATTTGATGAGCATAAAAGTTTAAAATCTATTAAATCAAGACTCTACTTATGTACTCTTTGCTAAGTGTTTATTTTACTTAATTTCTTTAGGATTTCTAAACAATAATCTATAATTCAATTAGATGTATTCTGGAATAATACTAGCTTAACAAGGCTTATTAGTTGCTCATTTTGGGGGGAATGAAGAAAGAATCAACCTTTAGCAATGATTTTCTAACAAATGTGAGAATACCAGAGATAAAAGTGGCCTTCCCTTTTTTCAGTATGCATCTTACTTTGTTAAATTCTGTATTAGCTTGTGTATAAATCAGGTCAACAAACTGAACTTCTAGTAGTAAATTTACTTGTAACATGGTCTGTTTATTTATTTTGTGTATTTTATAAGATATCCTGGAAGAAAAGCTGGGAACAAGAAGGGCAATTATACTCTGGGATTGTGAAAATGATTAGACTCACTGGATCCTGTCTATGACAACTATGTTGTTGTCAGCTTTTCAACAGAATTGTGCCAGAATCCATTTCTCTTTAAATGCCATGGAGTGTTATTGATACATAAATGACCTCCCTGAACTCTGAGGATGCATAAGGAAGATCTCAGTGCAAGACCCTAGATATTCATTACCAAGTTGGAATTGTGTTATCTGTGTCCATCACTCTTCATGAAAAAATGTATTCTATATAGACTTACTGGCAGAAAAACATTATTATAGAAACTGTCTCAAATCAGCACTGAATTAAATCAGGAGGCAAAGGAATAAATACTGTTAACAGCATAACCTTCCTAGCAACTGCAATATGGATATGTTAATACCATGTCAAACATCATCCTGATGTCTGTAGGGAAGTATGCCATTGTCTCAGCTTAGCTCAGCTGCAAGCTTGGGCCAAGCTTACATAGGATACTTTATATCATGACAATTATTATTTTTGTTAAAGATGACAAGAATTCATATTTATTTTCTTCTTTTATGTTTCCCATCAAGAACTCTACTCCCATCACTTTTCCTACCTACAACTTCTAAAACATCTTTTTCCTTCTCAAGACCCTTAGCCTCTGCCCTTGCCCCCAATCTTCCTTATTTCTTAGTATAGTACACTCTAGAAATTTCTTAGTGCTCATTCAGGCATTATATGATTTTTATCTGGCTCTGGAAATTTTTTTCTGTTCTTGTTTTCACCTGTTGTGTTTATAGGGCACTGCTGAACACAGTAAGCATCCAGAACAGGCTTGTGCATACTGAAATCTCCACATTCAGAAACACGGCATTTATTAATTTGATGATTTAGGATGAGAAGACCCAGGCATTTCTATTACTCAGAGGAAACAAACACCTTTACTATGTAATGATGAATTTCGATTTCCCAGGATAACTTTACCAAAAAAGGATAGTAGTAAATATTAAAAAGTACAGTGACAAGACATATAACATGTGAATGTTTCAAGCTTCAGACAGCTGCAGTGAAACGATTAGATTTTTTAAGCAAGAAAAATATGAAGGGTCACCGAGAAAAAAACAATGATAAACATCCATCACTGACTTACAGTTTCTTGACCTGGAAATAAAGAATTATGCTTGAATTATTTTGTTACATTTATTTATTTACTCTATTTCATTCCACAAAGGTTTTGAGAATTAGAGTCAGCTTACCATTCCAAATAATCTAATACATGTTTTTATCCCTTCCTGATATATTATTTCCATCTGCCTAAATAGTTTTCTGGTGTGCTGAATTAAATTACACCCAAAATTTGGAACTGATACACTGTGGGAAAGGAAGTTTACATAAAATGATAATAATCTTGCTAACTCTGGACTTAAGCTCATCTTAAATAACATTTGAGACTGGAAAATGAACAGCACACTTGTAATGGGGCAAGGCTGGGGTGTTCCTGATCTTCTTTCCTTTCATCTGAACTGAAGATGTGTTCTCAGTTACCTTTCCTCAATTGGTAAGCTATTTTGAAAAAATACAGTAAGCACTGCTATAAATGAGGATTGTGAAAACCTCTCTGTAACTGCAAAGCCCTTAACAAATTAAATCGTCAAGTGCTTGGAATGCACTAGGTGCTCAATAAATGTTGGCTGAATGAATAGAACTTAGTCAAAAGTCTCTTAGAATGAAGAAGCAAAAACAAAAAGAAAATTATAGTTTTTTTGAAAAGCATTGTCTTTGATCCTGACTTTGCCTTTATCCCTTCCAACCTTTCTCTTGCTTCTTTACATTCTTTACAAGAGAGAGTTCTTCTCTTGAAAAACTGTTCCTATTTTTCAGTTTCCAGAGGGATAACATTTTGTCACTTTCAAATCCTGATGCTTTTCATGCTGTATGACAACCATGTTCCTGTGTTTATGTTCATATGTACTCATATGTTAATACCCTGTAATTATTACTTCAATCATGATATACTAAGTTGATTTACTAGGGTTTCATTTTACCAATTTCAAGAGGGAAAATACTACAAAGTGTCAGCAGGGAACATAAGTTCCTGCTAACTTTTTGAGTCCTGGATAAATTTCTTACTCTAATGTATTTCCCCATGAATGGTCTTTGAAATTCCACAGTTGTAGGTCTGATTGGGAACTGCTTTCCCAAAGCAGAACAAGAAGGAGTGGAGGAGCCAGGGAGAGAGATTTTTAAGCAGTAAAAACAAAAAAAGAAGTTCTGAGCTGAGTAGTGAAATAATACTTGTGGCTTTGGTTCATGAAAGGTAAGTCAACTTGACAAGAGGTTAGACATAAACGACTAGAACACAAGTAGGTTAGTATAAAAACATACAAAGAATCAACATAAAACATAACACCATAACCATAAATATATATGTTTTATCATTGAGGTTTTTTTTCTCATTATGAAAGAACATTTGTTTACCTGCAAAATTGTGAGAACACTGTAAACACGTATCATGTTAAGAATCACCCAAAGACATTAGTAAAAACATAGATTCCAGGAGCTAACCTTCAGAGACTTGATTTAGTAGACATGGGATGTTGGTGGAGTCTCAAATATACATTTTCAGTAAGTATTACAGGAGACTTTAGAGACCATTCTTCAGATATGTTGTCTTACAGGAAAAAGAATAAAACACTAGTTAACTTGAATTAACTTTTTGCTAATTCACTCAAAAATATTGATTATTTAGGTACTATTTATGATAGGCCAGGTATGATAGGCATCGGAAATACAGTGGAAAACAAGAGATAAGTATATAATATATAAATATGTAATTATAAATACAATGCAGTCTATGAAGGAACAGTAGATAGTATGCATGATAAATAAGGACCTGTGACTAAGCAGGAGAATGCTTTGTTCAACTGAGAGTTAACTAGTATAACCTTATTTGTGGTCATTAATTTAACTAAATACACATATGTTGAGAACACACTCTTCCTCAGGCACTGAATTAGGTTCAGGAGGCTCAAAGAATGGTTCTTTCCTTAATGTATCCATAAACTATTAGGGAAAAAAGTATGTTATTATTCTATTTATTAAGAAGTTACAATGCATCAAGCATTATGCTAAGCAACAAGGACACAAACATGAATAAGACACAGATCTTACTCTTCAGGATTTGTTCCAATAAAGGAAATGAAGGCAGATATAGATAGCTTAAGGTGGAAATATGTATAGGTTATTCCAAAAATTGAAGAATCTCTGAAGTATAGAAAAATGTGAAGGAAAGATAATGATGGAAGAATTTAGTAAGATAGGCAGGCTTCTTGTAATATCATGCAGTCATGTAGATAATGTTAAGAAATTTGAATTTTATCATAATAATGAGAGGAGTCTTGGTTAGAAAAGATTATGTTGAAAGTGGGCCAGAATCTAATATGGCTGGTGTCCTTCTAAAAATGGAAATGATAAATTTGGATACACAGACATTCACAGAGGGAAGCTGATGTGAAGACATATAGGAAGACAGTAATGTGACTGGAATGATACATTTACAAGCCAAGAAGCACTAAGAGTATTGGCAAACACTAGAAGCTAGAAGAGACAAAGAAGGATTCTCCCCTTTAGCTATCAGAGACTGCATGGATCTGCCAACATCTTGATTTTGGACATTCCAGAAGTGTGAAATGATGAATTACTGTTGCTTTAAGCAAAATGATAATGATGATGATGATGATGAATATGATAAAGATTAGGTTAGTTGAAGTCTGAAGAATAGAGAGGAATGAGAATAGATTTAGAAAATTATTGTTAGGAAAGTAGGTAAGAGATGATGGCAAGCTTTATTAAAGTGATGTTATGAGAGTGAAGTTAAGAGTATTTATGAATAAGGCTTTTTGACTGATTACATTTGGAATGAAAGGCAGGAGTAAAGTATGAATCTAGATACGGACTTGAACAAGTAGGGGAATAAAAATGGTGGTTACTGATGCATGGAATGCTGGAGGAAGAGCAGCTTTAAGGGTGAAAAATATGTTAGATTTTGGACATGTTCAATTAGAGGTTGCTTGTGAAACATCCAAGTGGAATGTTGAGTAGGCACTGGATATAAGGGTCTTCTAGAGCTAACAAGAGAAGCTGAAGCTAATAACTGGAAGCCATGGTAACTACATGATGCAAGTATAGAAGACTTTGATATAGATATTGAATAGATATTGCATTGTATAATATCTTTTTTGTGAGAGAACAGAAGGAGGACTATCCAGAAGCCTGAGGAATGCCATATTTACACAGAATCTCCAGGAATACCATTATTTAATGACATATATAAAAGGACAGGTGGAGACAGTGAGAGATAATGAGTAGAAGACACAAAGAGAAAACAATGAGATTGGTATGTAAAAAAAGCAAAAAACAAAAAACAACTCCGGAAAAATAATGTGTGAAAAATGAGAAGAGTCAACTGTCCTGCAGGTTCTTAAGAGATCAAGTGAGATTAAGACTGAAAAAAATAACTTGTGACATCTGCCAGGGGGATGGAGAAAGTAGAGCACAAAGTGAGTATAAGACAGGTGACGTAGAGGGTAAGATACATACATTCTGTGTGTGTGTGTGTGTGTGTGCACGCACATAATGGAATAATTTAGTCATGTAAATTAAAAAAAACTATTATAGAATGGTGATATTCTCTATCTTTAGATCTACATGTAATTGAGACAATAATGTGATAATCTTGCAATCACTTATTCCATTTTTAAGGATGTAAGGACATTTATCACCAAAAATTTAAGAATTTTCTCAGGAATTTTAATTTAGCTCTCTGGTATAAATAGCTAATTGAATAACAACTGGATAATCTGGTAATGTCCTAATTATGGTAAATGGATTAAAATGGAATGGCAGACTATTATAAATGATAAACAAAAGATTACATGTAAAGAAAACAATCAGCTATACTATTAAACACTAAGAAATAACAAATAGGTTTCAAAAATCATAAGCCTTTATCCATTAAATTTCACTTTCTTTAATATTTGGTAATAGATACAGCTTTATCATGTAATTTTAACCTAAACAGTCCTTAATGAAGTATCAAACTCTGACAGACTACTCTATGTCAGTTATTCACTTCCTTAACTTCAGAAACAAGTTCTCATTAGCTCTATCCAACTTTTTTTTGACTAACAGAAATAAAAACCTGGCTTAGTTTACAGAGAGATCAAAGAAACTCTCTCTAATGATTAGCTCTGCTTAATATCAAAATTCTTCCTTTTAACATACAGACTTCAGAAATATTGCTGATGTAATTATTGAACCCTGAACTAACTAAAGCATTTCTTGACAAAGACTAAGGGTTTCCACTAACACCATTCTTCTCAGTACAAGGGCTCAAAATAAGTTAAAATACAGAATTAATAAAATCAACTGAAGTTCATAGAGTTCAAGGATATGTCTCTCTGATTATGCCATTTCTTTTGATCTTCTCTCCTTCAGCAACTTTATAGTCTTATTTTAAAAATATGAAGTTACATATTTTTCCCCATGATATTTATGACAGAGTACAACATATTTTTGAAAGGGTAAAACTCATCACTTAAATAAAATGTAATAAAAATTAAATATAACTTTCATACATAAGATGATAGTATCATTAAGAAGGAGAAAGGATTTCTGGTAGTCTTAGAGTATTCAAAGTAAAAGATGGTTGGATACATGACTAGAATAGCTACATTAGGTTCTTAAAATATAATTTCAGGTCTGTGTATTTAAGTATTCCTTTATTTTACTGTGAATAATTACAACTACCCAGCTTCTTTTAACTCTTAAGAACTTAGTATTTATAAAGTTACAACTTGTGTATTATTGTAAAATCTTGGTCCCTACGTACTTAATACACCATAACATTAATAGTAGAACTCCATAGTGTTGCAAATTCTCTTGTTAGCATAATTAATGTGACCAATTCCAGTGAATGGGCTCTTTACCAAAGTTCAGTATCCATTAGAAAGAATAGGTAAAACAAAATTATATAAATATACAATATTATTTTTATTTTCCATACACCTTTTATTAGGATGGTGTTCAAACTGCTCATGGTGATAAAGGAATTCTTAATCTTATTTATATAAGTAAATATATCTGTCAAAGGCTCATTGAAATAAAATGAGTTGATAAGGACCATCAGTAAATATATAGTATATGTAAGCATTATGAATATGTTAAGAAAAATATCCACTATAGCTATATCCATAGACTCTGATATGTAGGGTTCTCATATTATTTTCTAGATACTCTAGAACTCTCATGGAATTTCTTCCTTATTGGAAGAATTAAGAAGTTGTTTAATTTTTTGGTTTATTTTTACTTTATTTTTTTAAAAAGTTTATTTATTTATTTTGAGAGAGACAGAGACAGCAAGAGTTGGGGAGGGGAAGAGACAGAGGGAGATGGAAAATCCCAAGCAAGCTCCACAACGTCAGCAAGGAGTCCAACATGGGGCTCAAAGTCATGAAACTGTGAGATCGTGACCTGAGCTGAAACCAAGAGTCAGATGTTTAACTGAGCCACCCAGGCACCCCTGCTTGTTTATTTTTAATTTCCAAGTAGGAAGAAGTTTTTTATTTTTATTTTTTATTACTTTCCAATTTGACTAAATAATGATCTGAGGAATGTTGTCTATATTATTGCCAATTCTTAAAATTTACTGAAATTTACTTGTAGCCGACAGTGTGTGTGTGTGTGTGTGTGTTTTGTGAAAGCATTACAAACACTTGAACAGATTTATTTCTGAGTACAGATATATAACAATATCTTAAAAATAACATGATAACATCTGGAGGTACCTCAGTGGCTAAGTCAGATGAGTGCCCAATTCTTGTTTTGGGCTATGGTCATGATCTCATGGTCACAGGATGGAGCCCTGAGCATGATTAGGATTAAGATTGCTTAAGATTCTGTCTCTCCCTCTCCCTTTGTCCCTTCCCCACCCATGTGTGTGTGCTTTCTCTCTTTATCTCAAAACAAAAACAAAAAACCTGTCCAATAAGTATTATACAGATACAGCAATGTGTCTTTTTATCACATGTAGGTGGTATTAATATGAAGACCTAACAAGAATTGAAGGACTTGGGTCTATTTTGTAAAAACTGCCAACTGATTCTATGATAGTTTGAATCTCAAAGTGACAATGGAAGACAGTAGCAAAGATACAACGTAGTAGCTTTAGCTTCGTGATGCTATGTACTATCAAAAATAATCTAAATCTGACAAAAAAAGCGTATGTAACCAAACAGAAAACAACATATTAATTCTAAAGATGGCCTTTGAAAACACAGTCACTCACATTCACAATAGTTTCATTGGATTCAAGAGATCTAATGCCTCGGATATACTTTTTCTCTAGTGTATCTATAAATTTCCTGAGCTGAAAATTACACATGTAATCCTATTGCTTTCTTTAAATTTTTTTTAATGTTTATTTATTTCTGACAGAGAGAGAATGAGCAGGGGTGGGGAAGAGAGAGAGGGAGACATAGAATCTGAAACAGGCTTCAGGCTCTGAGCTGTCAGCACAGACCCTGATGCAGGGCTCGAATTCACAAACTTCAAGACCATGACCAGAGCTGAAGTCAGACACCTAACTGACTGAGCCACCTAGGCAACCAATCCTATTGGATTCTAAAGGTAATGCTGAGATAGATTTAGCAGCAGTTGTTTTTTTTTTTTTTTTTAAATAAATTCATCAACAGTTCAATGGTGGTGATGAGACATGGAGAAATAACTCAATTGAATTTTAAGAACTTCCCATCTTCCCCAAATCTTATGGTCAAAGCACTAAATTATAATGCCCACTCCCTTTCCAATCATTCCAATTAATATTTGTTTACACATTTATCTGAATAGTCAGGGCATGTGCTATATATATATATACACACACACATACATACATACATATATATGTGTGTGTGTATGTGTCTGCGTGTGTTTATTTATTTATTTATTTTAATGAACACAAAAGAATCTTGGTAAATAATTCATCTCGGAATAAGGAAAAGAAAAAAAACCACTCAGCTTGGTTCAACCATGCTTCACTCTCACTTTGGTGTACAATCTTCAAACATGGACATATTGAAAATAAAGACCAAAGAACAATTAAAGAATGAAATTTGCTCTTTTAAAATGTAGGTTGGTGAAAGGATAGTTAAAAAAGGTTGATAAAGGATATTGACAGTTATATAATTTATCCATATATCTTAGAGAGACTTTGGTGGTGGGGACACTAGTTTTGTTACACATTGAGAAACACTACACATATATTATTCCTCTACTAGCAGGGAAAATAATTGCCCAGATTAACTTTCATAGCTTGTGTCACAAAAATTTTCCACAATATACAAAATTATTAATTAAATGCTGAGTATATATTTTTCCAACCTTAAATGTTCCCTTGAGTGTATATTTTTCCACTCCTCTCCCATTCCTCTCCCAATCACAATTCCTTTATAGTTTAAGATAATTTTCAACATGATAACAAATGTCAAAATCCATCTATTTTCAACCCACTAGTTCATTTACTTATTATAAATAGGAATTTCAAAATATATCCAGTTTTAAAAAATCCATTTCATCCTATTCATCAGCTACATACTTTTATACAAATCTATATACATATATATACATAGACACACACACATACAGAGAGAGAGATATTTACACATAAATCATTCTAGCTATACATTTTTTTAAAATTAATAAGCTGTGGTCAGAATTGTGAAGCAGAATCAGCTATTTAAGGAAAAGCTGATGGGAAAGACATTGGCACTAGATGAAATAATTCTTTTGGCAATTCTTTAGTAGTTTCCAGATCAAAATAGTATTCAAACTAATAAGTAAAGGTCAAAATGAAATCTTAAACTGAACTTATGAGGTAAAACTGCCAGAATGATTCCTTCTTTGGAGAGCCAGCCTCCCTCTCCCTTACTCCCCCCTTTGTGTTTGTAGTGACTTCTAAACGTAATGAGATAGTAATAAAGCTAGCAATGCTGAGGGGAAATAAAATACCAGAATATCTCTTCTTTTGTACACATTATTTAGATATGCTGTCATAAAATTCTTGGGTAAGTTTTCAAAGTTTAAGCATTTAATCTTGAATTACTAAACATGCAATAATAATTGTTACCAGTTTTGAGTGCTTATTATGTATTAGACACTGAACTAAGGTACTCTACATATACCATTCTTAAAACAATTCTACAAGGTAGCAATTATTATAATTATGCTTACTTTTACAAATAGGAAATTAGAGCAATTATAAATATTATAAGATTATAAAACCAAAGGAGCAGGACGAAATTTAAAGCCAAGTCCATTTACAGCAAAACTCATGCTTTTTCTACTATAAGGGGTCTACTTCAGTAGATAATAAGTATGATAATAAGTAGATAATAAGCATGATAGATGCATGTATAAATTAATGTTAACTAGAGTTTTCCTCTCATAGCTGTTTTCAAGTTTCCATTCTATAGTCAGAGTGCAGTCTGTGTTTCAATTTTAAAAAGCCATTTTTTATCTGTTTAGATTCTGACACTGATATATAGTATATAAATCTGAATTGTGATCATTCTAAATTTGGTGAATATGCTTTTACAGTGCATGCATACATTAGTTTTTTGCATCTACTTTCTATTATATTAAACATTTAAATCTGAACCAAGAAGACTTCAAATAAACAATAGGATAGAAAACAGGGACAAAATTTTAGGTAACATATAAAAAATTAAAATATTCTGAAAAAAGAATTATATAAATATGAAAATCAGACAGAATACTTTTAAAAAGAATTCTGATAAAACAAGTATGGTATTTTAGATGGACAATTTTAAGAAACCTATAAACTTATAAAAATTGACTTAAGAAGAATGAATAATCAATATCTCCCTAATTAAAAGACAACAGGCTCAGATGGTTTCATAGACAAGTTTTACTCCATCCATAAGAAACATAATTCCTTTTATACAAAGTGACTGGACAATAATAAGAAGGATGGAGAAATATAATCTTAAGATTAAAGACTAACAAGGACAGACAGAAAATTATAAATTTATCTCACCTATGAACATAGACACAGAAATCCAATATTAGCAAATCAAATATAGTCAGTATTTTCTGTTTTTTGTAGTGACCTACTATCTATCTCAGGAATGCAAGGACCACTTACTATCAGAAATTTTAATAATTGTCACACATTATCACATTAAAGGAGGAAAATAGATGATACTAATCAATCCTTACTAATAGAAGAAGTATTTGATAAAATTCAACTTATTCATTATAATTACTCTACTATGAGAAAAAGAGGAAAATTTTCCATATAGAAAAAGGAAATTCATCACCCAAATACAGTATTTATCAAAAACATAAAACTTAATGGGGAATTTAGAAGAATTTTCATTAAATTCAAGTATAAATAAATCTACGCACTCTCATAACTTCCAGTTTACTTTACACTACAGGTCTCGTCCAATGCAGTAAGATAAAAAAAAAATCAAAGATGTAATAATAAAAGTAGTAACTACAAAGATATATTTGATTGTATTAGCTTCATAAACATTTGAGAGAATCCACAATCTATTAGATTTAAAGAGAGAATAAATTCCAAAATACTTGTTATTTACTCAAAGGAGGTGAAAACTTTTGTCCACACAAAAATTGCACATGGATGCTCATGAAGCCTTTTTTATAATTGCTAAAACTTAGAAGAACCAAGATGTCCTTCAGTAGATGAATGGTTAAAAAACTGGTACATCTGAAAATGAACTATTATTCAGCACTAAAAAATGAGGTATCAAGACACAAAAAGACACAGAGGAAACTTAAATGTATATTACCAAGTGAAAGAAGTCAATCTGAAAAGACTACATACTGTAGGATTCTAACTCTATGACATTATGGAAAAGGAAAAACTATGGACATAGGAAAAAGATGTGTGTTCCTAGTGTTTGAGAGAGAGGGCAGGATAAATAAGTAGAACATAGGGGATTTTTAGGGCAGTGGAACTATTCTGGACACCATAACCATGCATACAAGTCATCATACTTTTGTTCAAACTCATAGAGTGTAGAACACGAAGAGTGAACCCTAATATAAACTATGGACTTTGAGTGATAGTAATTGTCAAGGTAGGTTTATCAGTTATAACAAATGTACCACTCTGTGGGGGATGTTACTAATGGGGGAGGCTCTGCATGTGTGGGAACCAGAAGCATATGGGAAATCTCTGAACTTACTGTTCAATTTTGCTGTAAACCTACTGTCTAAAAAATAAATTGTATTAAAAATATAAAATCAAACAAGTTTGCTAACTATAAAATGAATCTAAAATAAATAATGTATTTATTCTTCGTTATGGACAACTAACAATCTCTAAATCTGTATGTTAAAATTTCTACCTTTCAACCTGTTTCTCCTATAGTCTTCCTTAACCAGTGAATGAAAACACCAAAACACCATTCTTCTAGCCTAGGCCCAAAACTCTGCATTTATCCTTGATTCCTCTATCTATATCTCATAATTAATCAATCAGCACAATCTCTTGGATTTGTTTTCAGAGTATATCTGATTACTTCTCATCTCCTCCACTATTAGACTCCTGGATCCAAACCACCATACTTTCTCCTGAGTCACCATTTTGCCTTTGTCCTTCTATTGTGTCTTTTTCATACAGTAGCCAAAATAATCCTTTCACATGTAAGTCAGATCATGTTACAAATCTGCTCAATATCTTACAATAGCTTCTCCTCTCATTTGGCATAGAGTCAATATTTGGCATTGTATAAGATCTTACTGATTGATATGTCTCTAAGTTTATCATTTTCCATTCTCATCTTCACTCACGACATTCTATACCTAGTCTTCTTCCTGTTCCCCTCAAAGTGTGCTACCATCCCTGCACCTGCAAGATGGCACATCGCACTTATGAGAGACTCATACTGGATGTAGAGTTTTCTTTTTGGGGCGATGAAAATATGCTGGAATTAGGGGCACCTGGGTGGCTCAGTCGGCTGAGCGTCCAACTTCGGCTCAGATCATGATCTCACAGTTTGTGGGTTTGGGCCCCGAGTTGGGCTCTGTGCTGACAGCTACCTCAGAGCCTGGAGCCTGCTTTGGGTTCTGTGTCTCCTTCTCTCTTTGACCCTCCCCTGCTCACGCTGTCTCTCTCTCTCTCTCTCTCAGAAATTAAAAAAAAACCTTAAAAACAAAGAAAGAAAATATGCTGGAATTAGACACTGGTGATAGTTGCATAACCTTGTAAATATTGTAAAAACAACATTGAATTTTATACTTAAAAAGGGTGAAATTTATGGTATGCAAATTATAGTTCAATTAGTTAAAAAAACACACATCCTATGATGTCTTAATGACCTGGGGTTCAATTTTATATTACTATTTACTAGCTATCTAAACTATTAATCCCTTTCTGGGTTTAGTTTTATGCTATTATTATAAAATAGGGATAATCATACTTTGTTATAGGTTCCTATGAGAAGTAAATGATGTGTCTACATAAAAAAAATTCTGGTATATTTTAAGGAGACACCAAGTATTCAGATATTATAATTCCCTTATATCTTTATTTTTACTTAATTTTTACAACTCCCAACTCAGAGTTATCTTATTAATTGCTATACTTCCTCACCTTCCCCTTCATTAAATGCCATTATAGTTAACTAAAAGCTGCTCATCTGCCAAAGGATATCTCTCTAGTATGGAGATGTGAATTAATGTTTTTCTACCATGAAGAGGATACATTTTATAATTTGAAAAGAGAAAACTACAAGTTTTTATATAGAATCATTAAATTTCAGAGTTTCAAGTAACCTTACAGGCCATCTAAGATGGCCTGAGCTTTAGATATGTGAACTCTTCTACCAAAATCCATTAGTTGGTAATAATATCATCTGATGGAGGGAGTCCGGGTGGCTCAGTTGGTTAAACATCCAACTCTTGGTTTCAGGTTAAGTCATTATCTTATGGTTTGTGGGTTCAAGCCCTACATCAGGCTCTGTGCTGTCAGTGTGAAGCCTACCTGGGATTCTCTCTCTCCCTCTCTCTCTCTGCCCTTCCCCAACTCACATTTTCTCCTCTCTCTCTCTCAAGATAAATAAACTTAAAAAAATATATCATCTGTTGGAACACTTCCAGTGTTCAAGAATTTATTTTTCTTTGGGAGGCCTCGTCTACTTTTGGAAAACTGTAATGCAAATATTTATTATTAGTGCAGGTTCCTATTCTAGTTTTCTGTCTTAAGATGTTTTGAAGTATCCTACCATAATTTTTCATACATGTATTCATGTAGCTATTATCCTCTTTATTATCTATATTTCTGGAAGCAGAAACTGTGATTACTAAAACTACCTTGTATTCAACCACAATCAAAGTCATGTTTATAAGTACCTTTAATAAATACAATTTGACCATGATGGGATATGAAAACATGGATGCCCTCATATTTTGGAAACATGAAAAATCACAGAAAGAACAAAGAGGTGAAAATTGCAAATTTTTGCAAAATTACCTAGTTCTAAAAATGTCTAAGGGCAAATCTATTGTTTAACACATATGAAAGAAAATTGACAATGTTTTATCACTAAAATGTTACTTTTATAAGTTACAGCCTAGCCTATTAAATTTGTTAAAGTATCTAAAAATCTCTATATACATACTAATTGAAATTCAATTTCATGAAAATAATTAAGATATTGTGGTACTATTGGAATGTTTGAAATACATGAATTATTATAGCTTAAAGCTTGGTCAACCATATTTATAAAGCCAAGTATTTCGAAAGAATAATAATGTTGAAAAACCTGACTGGCATAGCTTTTCAAAATGCTTTTTTTTTTTTTTTTTGGTCAATCGGCAATCAATAAATACACATTCTTATTCTAATATTAAGAACTCTGTCTTTATTTTTATAATTCTTCCTTTTGCTTCTGTAATCCTTTTAGTATATGACAAGTTGAGACACTATGATTACATAGAAAAAATGTGAAACTTGTTACCTGAAGGAATGTCAATCTGAATTATATAGCTAAATAGATATAAACGTTTTCAGAAAGTTACATAAATACAATCACATATAAGAGAATATATATGCTAAAAGGACATAAGTAACAATATTATGAGTAATAATTATGCTACACTGTATTTTTAACATCCATCTTCCTTAGAGTTTGTAAATTAACTTTGGAAATACATACCAAGTCTGTTTTTGGAGGATCTGGACACTCATTGGAGAAAAAAGGTGTTGAACTTCTGACTCCACTGCTATCAGAAGTTGGCTTTGGAGGCTGAGCATGCTGCCTGTATGTAGCACTTTTAGGAGTCCAGCAAAAGAGGTTGATTGATTCTCGCACACAGCGTTCTATGTCAATTTCTAGATAGAAAAAGTTTTTAAAAACCAAAACATTTAGAATTTGAATTGTTACATTTATATAAAAAAACCACAATCTTCCCTAAAAGCATATATCCAATATGGCTAAGATCATAAGCAATTAGAAAAGATGTGAGTGAAAATAAATGTAGATATTAATCAGCATATTTTTTACTAGAATGGCGGTAGTATTTTATATTATTATATATACATATACACATACATTTATATATGCAAATATATTCACATATTTTATGTGTGTTTTATTTGGTATTATCTACATATATACATACATACATATATAGTACATATGTTGGAATATTTCAGTATATCATTATTTAAACATCATAGAATATAACAAATCTTATTTAAGAATCTGGCTGACTCTGATAATATTTTCACTTTTTCAATGTAAAATAGAGGTTGGAGAAGGGAAGGCTGCAATTTGGGAGTGGATAGGCAGACTCCCTCCATCTGATGATATTATTACCAACTAATGGATTTTGGTACAAGAGCTCACATATCTAAAGCTAAGTCCACCATGACTTCTAGTGAAGTACACTAAAAGTTTTATTTTCATCTATCAAAGGAGATATAAAATAAGTAGAGAAAAATTTATTAAAATATCAATTCTAAATTTTGAAAATAATTTTCTGAGTTAAATGACTAAAAATGATTAAAAAAGGAAATATTTTCATAGATTTCCTTTTCTTTCTCAAATCTGAAATTTATTATCTTTGATACGGAGTTAATAAAAGTAGGAAGGCTATCACACTCCAAGTTATTGTTTGTAGTTCTTTAGGAGGTCAATATTCCTGAAGCAGAGTAAGCTGTTTTCATATGGAGAAAGTGGACAGATCACAGAAAGGCAGGAGAAATTCAAGAAGTTGACTAGGATGAAGGAGTTTAGCATGGGCTAGCTTTTCCCTTTCTATATCCCTAACATTAATAAATGGCAAATATTCTCATTTTCTTTGCAAAAGTCCAAGTATGTTAGCTCAGGTAAGCAATGGAAAAAACACACTTCATGTTTTAAATTAAAAAGGGATAAGTTTCCTATTTCTCCTTTTGAAACAAGGAAATTATACATAAAGGAAGAAGGACATATGCATTTACAAAAAAAAGCTATTCTGCTGCTTCCTCCACCTCCCCAAATTAAAACTGGGAAATTTTTTTTTTTATTCGCTTTTTTTTTTAATTAGAGAGCATGAGAGAGAGACAGTACACATGTGCAGTGGGGGAGAGCATGGGGGCGTGGGGAAGGAGAGAGAGAGAGAAACAGAGAGAGANTATTCGCTTTTTTTTTTTAATTAGAGAGCATGAGAGAGAGACAGTACACATGTGCAGTGGGGGAGAGCATGGGGGCGTGGGGAAGGAGAGAGAGAGAGAAACAGAGAGAGAGAGAGACTGAGACAGAGAGAGAGAATCTTAAAATAGGCTCCATGACCAGAGCAGAGCCTGACTCAGAGCTCAATCTCACAATCGTTGAGATCATGAACTGAGCTGAAATTAAGAGTTGGATGCTTAACTAACTGAGGCACCCAGGCACCCGGGACATATATGCATTTAAGTCAATTCTGTGGATGGTACGTTTACAATTGCCTACTTTTGTAAGGAGGAAAACACCTGGAGCAGTAAAAGAAAAATGAAGAGTTATTGAGAATCTATTACAAGAGAAACATTTAATTCTCACAATGATTCTTGTAGAAAGTTATTGTAATCTCTCATTTCTGTTGAAGATAAATAAACTAAGATGTAAGGAAACTGATTTAATATGGCAAATGTGTTATTATGAGTAGAATGTCCGAGGTTTCTAAAGGATTATAAGACATCTTTTATTTCTCAATTCATTTAGATTTGGTGTATGGCCAGCAGGTCTGGAAAGACCAGTTACTCAATTAAGCGTTCCTTTATCTGCTATTAGTGATGTTTGCCAACTTCACAGTTGGTTACTTCCATGGCTACACAAAGAGGTCAGGTTTCATCATCCCATATGCTCTTCCTAACATAAAACATATTTAAAAAGAAACTCCTAAACATGTTTTGAGACATGGGTCTATTTACTTGAGCAATGGTAAATACAGTGAAATATATTTTTTAAAAAGCTCTATAATATGATCAAGTTGATACTGCCTCCTCAAAAAAGAAGAACACAGATAACAATTAGAATAAAAATCAAAGTTCAAGATAGGTTCTCTACTCAACTTAAGGAAGAGATGCTGAATTAATTTTAGAAAAATTCCCGTTAATGTTTAAGATAAAAATTTGAAGCTAAAGAGAGAAAAATCCTGTCATTTAAAAAAAAAAGCTGATCCTTTTAATACCATTTAATTGCCAAAAAAAGTTTCAGATCATAGATTTTGCATCTGTGGTGCTCAAATCAGTCTAACTGTCACCCAGTAGGAGTCTGAAGTCATCCCAGTGATCCAGAGTAGAGGTTGTAGTTCAGTCATTAAATCATGAGCCATGGAAAAGTCAGTTGTATCTGTTTCAACACCCTACCAGTACCATAAAAGGTTTACAGTGAATTCTGAGAATTTTATGGCATCCACCCCAATTATTAGTGCTCGCACATATCCCATTCTCCATTCCCATGTCACCTCTCCATCTCAAATTCTTCCGAAGCACTTTATCATAACCAAAATATTATGCAAAAAATACTCTGTAAACTGTGCATCAAAATATGCAACTATTCTTAAAAAGTAATCTCTTCTCCTAGGGTACTACTTTCTTCTAATCTCTTCTCCTAGGGTACTACTTTTTTCTATTTTGCATTGTAATTTTGACATAACACATTGTAAATAAAGTATGTTCCCTGGATTATGGCTTCCCAGTTTTGATTCTAAGCTCCAAGAGGAACTTTGTGACTGACAGAAATAACTTCTCTAAATCCTGATTTATTTGTCCTCATGCAGTACTATCATGTCTCTCAGAAAGACTGAACTATGTCCAAAATAATAAAACACATCTCATATTTCATTTGGGACAGGGTAGGTGGAAAATACATCTCTCCTGAAGACTTCTGTTCTCTTGCTCTAACAGCTATGAGCTGCTTCCAAGGTCTAGTGAACAGTTGTTGTCCTGGCATTTCTCTTTACTATCATCTCATTCCCTTTTCTCTCCCCTATATTTAATCTTTAATTTGGAGGGCAAGACATTATTTACTCTTTCTTGATTTACTTCATCATTTTGGTGAACTCATTATCCAGTAGCTTCTATGAAAGGGTACACAGAAGGCAAATTACTTTGAAATCTTCTATATCTTTTAATATATTTACTCTGCCTTTGACTGATAGTTGGGAGTAGGCATAGCATTCTAGAGTTGAATTATTTTTCCTTCAGTTATGAAAAACAGTGCTCCATTGTCTTCTGAGAAGTCTGATATGATTCTGAAGTGAAATCATTTGTATGTGATTTTCCTCTTTTCTGTAAACTTTTAGGATCCCTGGTGTTCTAAAAATTCAAAATGATATATGTAATGTGTGTCACTTCTTCATGCTAGGTATTTGATGGTCTTTTTGTAATCCTTCACCTACAGAGAAAGTTCTTGATGTCTGTGATACTTTCTGTTCTTTCTTCTTCTCTTATTAAAGAAATCTTGAACACCCTGAGTTGGTTTTCTAATAATTTTGTCTCTTCCTCTTACTTTCCATCTGTATTTTTGTTTTATTCTCTGAGAGATTTCCTAAGCTTATCATCTAACTCTTTTACTAGTATGCTCATTTGCATTTCCACAGCATTTTTAAAAAGTAAGTCCCTTTTGTTCTTTGTTACTTAAAAAAATTTGATTTGTCATTGTTGCAATAACTATCTTTCTGAGGATATTCTTTTATTTAGTTTGCTGGTTTGTGTCTTTTAGTTAGAGGTTTTCTTTCTTTCTTCCTTTCTTTCATAGTTTATTGTCAAGTTGGTTTCCATATAACACCCAGTATTCATCCCAACAAGTGCCCTCCTCCATGCCTATCATCCCCCTCCCCTCCTCTCCCCATCAGCCTTCAGTTTGTTCTCAGTATTCAAGAGTCTCTCATGGTTTGCCTCCCTCCCTCTCCCCAACTAATTTTTCCCCTTCTCCATCCCTATGGTCCTCTGTTAAGTTTCTTCTGTTCCACTTAAAAGTTAAAACATATGGTATCTGTCCTTCTCTGCCTGATTTATTTTGCTCAGCATAACAACCTTGAGTTCCATCCACGTTGCTACAAATAGCCAGATTTCATTCTTTCTCATTGCCATGTAGTATTCCATTGTAGAGATAAACCAATCTTCATGATCCATT
This sequence comes from Crocuta crocuta, assembly GCF_008692635.1. Taxonomy (NCBI): domain Eukaryota; kingdom Metazoa; phylum Chordata; class Mammalia; order Carnivora; family Hyaenidae; genus Crocuta; species Crocuta crocuta. The sequence continues at coordinate 5,539,935 of NW_027528804.1, forward strand.
TGTCAGTTGATGGACATTTAGGCTCTTTCCATGTTTTGGCTATTGTTGAAAGTGCTGCTCTGAACATTGGGGTACATGTGCCCCTAGGCATCAGCACTCCTGTATCTCTTGGGTAAATTCCTAGCAGTGCTATTGTTGGATCATATGGGAGTTCTATTGTTAATTTTTTGAGGAACCTCCACACTGTTTTCCAGAGGGGCTGCACCAGTTTACATTCCCACCAGCAGTGTAGGAGGGTGCTCGTTTCTCCACATCCTCACCAGCATCTATAGTCTCCTGATTTGTTCAATTTAGCCACTCTGACTGGTGTGAGGAGGTATTAGTTAGAGGTTTTCTATAAAGGTTTGGTGATATATGACTACATATTTAAAAGAACAATACTAAAAATCAGATTGGAAGTTTGTATATGTGGGAAGGTCTTGGTGACTGGTAGATTCACTGTTGGGTAACTTAGAGACATGGTCAAGACCCCTAAATAGGGTATTTCTCCCTATGGAGACATTCTACCTTTCCAAAGAATAATTCTCTGTGTAAGCTAATCTTTGCCAGCACTGACCATGGAGGAGTACGGGGGTTCTAACTGCATATATCCCCTTACTTCTGCTCTCTGCTATGCTGTTGACTCTGAGTCTCAAGATACTTTGATTCTAGGGGTACCTGAGTGGCTCAGTCTGGTTCAGCGTTGNCTGCCTGATTTATTTTGCTCAGCATAACAACCTTGAGTTCCATCCACGTTGCTACAAATAGCCAGATTTCATTCTTTCTCATTGCCATGTAGTATTCCATTGTAGAGATAAACCAATCTTCATGATCCATTTGTCAGTTGATGGACATTTAGGCTCTTTCCATGTTTTGGCTATTGTTGAAAGTGCTGCTCTGAACATTGGGGTACATGTGCCCCTAGGCATCAGCACTCCTGTATCTCTTGGGTAAATTCCTAGCAGTGCTATTGTTGGATCATATGGGAGTTCTATTGTTAATTTTTTGAGGAACCTCCACACTGTTTTCCAGAGTGGCTCTACCAGTTTACATTCCCACCAGCAGTGTAGGAGGGTGCTCGTTTCTCCACATCCTCGCCAGCATCTATAGTCTCCTGATTTGTTCATTTTAGCCACTCTGACTGGTGTGAGGAGGTATTAGTTAGAGGTTTTCTATAAAGGTTTGGTGATATATGACTACATATTTAAAAGAACAATACTAAAAATCAGATTGGAAGTTTGTATATGTGGGAAGGTCTTGGTGACTGGTAGATTCACTGTTGGGTAACTTAGAGACATGGTCAAGACCCCTAAATAGGGTATTTCTCCCTATGGAGACATTCTACCTTTCCAAAGAATAATTCTCTGTGTAAGCTAATCTTTGCCAGCACTGACCATGGAGGAGTACGGGGGTTCTAACTGCATATATCCCCTTACTTCTGCTCTCTGCTATGCTGTTGACTCTGAGTCTCAAGATACTTTGATTCTAGGGGTACCTGAGTGGCTCAGTCTGGTTCAGCGTTGGACTTTGGCTCCAGTCATGACCTCAGGGTTCATTGGTTTGAACCCCGCACTGGGCTTGCAACAGGCTCTCTAATGTCAGCACAGAGCCTACTTTGGATCCTCTGTCCCCCTCTATCTCTGCCCCTCCCAAGTTCACACTATTTCTCTCTCTCAAAAATAAATAAATAAACATTAAAAAAATTTTAAAAAGATACTTTGATTCTATTACTCCAAAGAATACCCCTTCAAATTTACTGTTCACATGGATATGTTTTTTGTAATATTTGCAAACAGTAAAGATATTTAAGTCACAAACAGTGAAGACTTCTGTCTTTACACCAATTTCCCCTCCATTACACTTCATCTTGCATTAGGCAACATTATAATGGCTAGAGGCACTTTGAGGTATAACTAAGAATAAGCTAAATTAGGAATAGTTAGATAATTAGTTTCATTTAATGGGATATAGTTTTGTGATCTGAAGTCACTTTATGGTATTGACAAAAAATTTTTTTACTGTTTATTTTTGAGAAAGAGAGACAGAGCACAAGTGGGGGAGGGGCAGAGAGAGAGGAAGACAGAATCCAAAGCAGGCTCCAGGCTCCAAGCTGTTGGCACAGAGCCGGATGCAGGGCTCGAACTCACAAACTGTAAGATCATGACCTGAGCTGAAGTCAGACGCTTACCCGACTGAGTCACCCAGGTGCCCCAACAAAAGATTTTCTCCTTGACATAACTTTCACCAGGTTCATTTACATCCTTTCTTGACTATGCCTCAACTTTAGCTTATAAAGACTTGTCTCCCAGCCTCTGTGGGAAGGTAGGAACCTAACTTTGGTTAAGTGCCAGTTAGCAAACCAAGATGGGTTTTATGTGGGCCAATGCCCTCTTTCACACTTCTGTAATTTTTCATTTTCCTGAATCTTCTGGGCCTCTATGCCCCCACCCTCCCCACCTATTCCCTCATTCTTCCTTTAAAATGCCCAGTTACCTCTGTACAAAATGAAGTTCAATTCATGTTGGTCTCTTATCTACTGTAAGAGTATATTAGCACTTTAACTAGTATCTGGCTTTATTTATGTTTGACAGGATAGGAAAGTCATTGCTCTAGAAATAATGTCCTAGAAACTCCTATCACTCACTATGCAAGAGCACAGGTGTAAAGCAAAATGATGTCTCCCAGCACCAGATGCTTTAGGGGAGGAGAAACGTTTAAAATATACACAGCCAAACATCAGGCTTAAACATTCTTCCAAACATTAAGCATGTAAAATTATAAGCAGAGAATCTGGTAGTCACTGACGTCTGATCAAAAGAGATATGCTCTCCTTTTAGGAATATATTTGATAATGTTACATATACAGTTATAAGTGCATCATTAACTCTTTATCTTTTTTGATAGGAATTTCACAAAGCAGCATTTCTGTATTTATAGGAAAGAAATCTGTAGCACTACAACAGAGGGTATTATCTATGTTAAGTCACTTGTTTTAGGCATTCCTACTATCAATAATAAAAAAACAAATTCCACCCAACACTTCCAGTGGAAAGACTGATTATTTTATTGTACGGAAAATATGTATAATTATTGTCATATGTAGAGATAATCAATGAGTATGGAGCAAAAAAGGAGGAAAAATATAGAGGAATCTGACATTTAATAATTAAAATATTATGTTACTTTTCTCTTTTGTAATTTGTTATGCTCTCTTTGCTCATTCTCAATATTCTTTTAATGGTCTAATTTTGTAATGTAATTTATTTCCTCTTAAAAGAGGGCCACTTCTCCATACTGCTTAGGCTTCGGGCCCACAAAATCTGGATCTTCCCCTATCCTGCAGTCTTCTGTTAGGTGGCAGAGAAGACGCATAGCTAGCAACGTCGTGCAAAGATCCACAGAGGGGAGAAATGAAACTACTCCTTATGCATACATTGCATTAGTTCTTATCTGGTTTTTTCCACTTCATTTTCATTTGTTTTTAATTCGTGAGACTTTTGGTGCTCTGCACCAAGAACTGGCTTGCTTCTTGCTATCATTCTCTTTTGCAGGAACATTTTAGTTCTCTGCTTTTTATTAAGGGAGTTATTATTGATGTAATTGTGTTCTATCTTCTAAATATCTGTTGATGTGTCTGGTTTACTAGTGCTTTTCTTATATTGTCTTTGTACTTAGGATTATACTTTTTTTCATTCCCTTACCGTTTTTGCTTTAGTGATGTTTCACAAGGCAGTAGGGATAAACATACGTGTACAATCTGTCATTCTTAATTGGAAAGGTCTCAAACTTTAAAGGTTCTGGCTTAAAAGGGGTGGGAATGAATTTAGGAGATGAACATGGTGGGCTTGAAGCCTCACTCTCTTGGTCTAGCTCTTGGTCTAGTGGCATTTAAGGTATTTACTTAGAAAGTGGTATAATAATAATAATGGCATACTGCAAAGAGCATTTACCTGGGAGGCAGCCTGACCTGGGTTTACATTTCAGTTGGATTATTACAAGTCATATAGCTATGGCCAAACTCATTTTTCTTCTTTTTTTTCTCAATCATAAAATAGAGATAATATAAAACACATGAAAGTTATAGCATTTCAACTGAAATTTTAAAAAGCATAAGCTTTATGGGGCGCCTGGGTGGCTTAGTCGGTTAAGCGTCCGACTTTCCCTTAGGTCATGATCTCGCGGTTCGTGGGTTCGAGCCCCGTGTCGGGCTCTGTGCTGACTGCCAGCTCAGAGCCTGGAGCCTGTTTCAGTCTGTGACTCCTTCTCTCTCTGACCCTCCCCTGCTCATGCTGTCTCTCTCTCTCTCTCCTAGAAATAAATAAAATATTAAAAAAAAAAAAGCATAAGCTTTAGATACCAGTAAATATGGGATCTTACTTTAAACTCAGTTAAAGTATAGGTTACATTTCTATTTTACACTTGGTAGATTTCTATTTAGAAAGAGATTGCCTTGTAAGAAATATCCTTTTCTACTTTTAAAAATCTAAAAACTTGGAATGTTATTTAGTGATATAAAGAAGTGGGCTATGAAGCCATAAGCAGACATGGAGGAAAAAGTCTGAAAAGCCTACATACTTCTATGATTCCAACTATGTGACATTCTGGTAAATACAAAAGTATTAAGACAGTAAAAGAATCACTGATTTCTAGGACAGAGTGGGGTAGGAAGAGTGGAGAGAAGAACTGTATAGTTGCAGCATAAGAGATGCTTACGGTGGTGAAACTGTTCTATATAATGCTGTAATGGTAAATATATGACATTACTCTCTTGTCAAAACACACAGCACTGTTTAAGACAAAGGGTGAACCTTATGTAAACTACTGGTCTTAGTTTATAATAACAATGTATTGGGGTTTCTCGGAGGCTCAGTCAGTTAAATGTCTGACTCTTAATTTTGGCTCAGGTCATAATCTCACAGTTTGTGGATTTGAGCTCCATATCGGGCTCTGTGCTGACGGTGCAGAGCCTGCTTGGGATTCTGTCTCCCTCTCTCTCTCTCTCTGCCCCTCACCCACTCACACACAAACACACACACACACACACACATACACACACTCTCTCTCTCTCTCTCAAATAAAATAAACTTAAGAAAAAAACATATACTCATTTAAACATTTTTTAAAAATAAAATATTACAAGGAAATAGAATTTGGAAACAATTTTTGGCAAAAATAATAATGCTTTTCTGCTGTGTTCTCACTTCAAGAATTAAAGAGTTAGTATAAAGTGAAGGAAAGGAAGAAGAAAGGAGAAGGAACTTATAAAGATTGAATGTTACAAGTTATTTACGTATTTTTAAAATATTAAAAGCTGGGGTGCCTGGGAGGCTCAGTTGGTTGAGTGTCTGACTCTTGATTTCGGCTCAGCTCATGAGCCTGGGTCATGGGATTGAGCCCCACATTGGGCTCTTCACTAGGCATGGAGCCTGGAGACTGCCTGAGATTCTCTCTCTCTCTGCACCTTCCTCGGTCTCTAAGATTAAAATAAAATAAAAATATTAAATGCTACTATTTACTTTTAAAAAGTTATACATACTATATATGCACACTCAGTACCAGATTTTGTGGCAGGTGCATTATGTATATTATCTTTAGTGCTCATCATAACAGTAAAGCAGATATTATTATCTCCATTTTACTGAATGTTTCTTAATGTAAAGAATTCTCAGTGAGATTAAAAGTTTGCCCAAATTCACACAGCCACTATGTGCCAGAACTAAGATATGAACTCACATCTATTTCATCTATAGACGGCTCTTTCAGCAGAGAACTACACTAAAAGTTTCCCTTTTCACACAGGTTGTGAGTGTTAGAGCTAGGACTTAAACCCTAATCTGTCTTGATTGAAAAGTCTATGCTATCTACTACATTACACTGTTTCTGAGCAATGAAAAGAAATATTCTTCTTAGTCATAATATACACTCAACAAAGAAGGTCTACTTGACTTCTCAGATAATTCCTCAATTGCTTTAGCTAACAAGGAAATCTATATGACTTATTATCTACTTAAATAATTTAAAGAGGGGCACCTGGGTGTCTCAGTCGGTTAATCACCTGACTTTGGGTCAGGTCATGCTCTCACTGCTCATGGGTTAGAGTCCTGTGTTGGGCTTTGTGCTGAGAGCTCAGAGCCTGGAGCCTACTTCTTAATTCTGTGTCTCCCAAAATCCCTCTGCCCCTCCCCAACTTGTGCGCATGCATGCACTCTCTCTCACAAGTGAATGTTAAAAAAATTTTTTTTTAATTATAGAAAAAGCCAAATGGGGTGATTGCAGCATTTATACCACCAATAGGAAAGCATGTCATGATAGAATGGAAAAGTGAAAACAAGCATAATAATGATGATGACAAATTAATAATAATAATCACTGACATAGCATTTGCTCTATGCCATGCACAGCTCTAAGTTGTTTAGATATACTGGTTTATTTAACACAACAACACTCTTAGGTAGGGACTATTATTATTCTCATATAATCAGAGTTAAGGAAACAAGGAGGTTAAGTCATGACCCTAAGATCACACAGCTGTAACTGGTAGAGCCAGGATCTGAAACTCAGGTGAGCAGCTCCACACACCATGCTCTTAATAACTAGACTGCTGGGTGTTTCTTTGTTGAAAGAAAAAAACTAGAAAAAATGACTTAAAAAAATTCAAGCCCATTTTGTTCACAAGGTTACCAATTGAGTAGTATTTCCATCATATTACTATCAAATAAATGTTCTGAACCGTGAATTTAGCAATCTGCTTCAGCAAAGATTTTAGGTAAATTTGCTGTTTGCTTATGCTTTTAAACTCAGTTGAGTGGAGATTTCAGTAAAGTATAACATATTTAGTAAGTTCAAATCAATGTTTAATCCTATCCTGTCTTTATCTACAAAGTTTGTCTAAAGAATTAAAGTGAAATATAGAGTTATCCTATTTATTCTTTTTCTGTAGTCTTAAAAAGCTTGTTTCTTTCAAATATGTTCCAAACTATGTCACATAATTCTTTGCTTAGAAAAGGCACATTCAGTGTGTTTGTGTGTATATTAATCTGGATTCACTTTTTAAGATTTCCCATGATTATTTCCAGTTCCTTCAAGCATCTTCATGAGGAAGCTCAACATGAAGAAAAAAGAGATCTCTTCAGATTTAGGAAAGACATCCCACATAAGTGTCCTTCGATTAAAAGTAAAAGACAGGTGTACTTTAGGGCAAGGCCTACATTTAGACCCTTTCTGTGTGTTTTTTTAAAGTCATATTCTTATTAGAACCTCGTTCTTCTCCAACAGGAATTATAGACAGTGGCCAAACAAATGAGCCAGAATAATGGCACTGAGGATCAAGGCAATTAACAACAATGCATCCTATTTTCTTTTTTTTTAATTTTTATTTCTGGGAGAGAGAGAGAGAGAGAGACAGCGTGAGCAGGGGAGGGTCAGAGAGAGAGGGAGTCACAGATTGAAACAGCCTCCAGGCTCTGAGCTGGCAGTCAGCACAGAGTCCGACACGGGGCTCGAACCCACGAACCGCGAGATCATGACCTAAGCGAAAGTCGGACGCTTAACCGACTAAGCCACCCAGGCGCCCCAATGCATCCTATTTTCAAAGGCAGGTAGAATTTAACAGCTGTTTTTTTAATGTTTATATTTGAGAGAGACAGAGAGATAAAGAGAGAGAGAGCCAGGGAGGGGCAGAGAGAGAGGGAGACACAGAATCTGAAGCAGGCTCCAGGCTGTGAGCTGTCAGCACAGAGCCTGATGTGGGTCTTGAACTCACAGACTGTGAGATCATGACCTGAGCCACCCAGGCTCCGGTAGAGTTTACCTTTTTAATAAGTCAGCTCTAACAAGCATATTCTTATTTTCTGATTTCAGAAATAATAAATTTTCATGGACAAGCAGAGTTACTATTAATATCTATACAACGAGACAACAGATTCTTCATCAGTGTTTAAGTGGTCCATTTATGTATGAAATAGGAAAGGCATTAAATTTGCTTGATTTCAAAATCACAATAAGCATTTGTGATTTTTTTAAAAGAACTGACCATAAAAATTCTTTTAATCTAATCAATCATCTTCTTTTTACTTTGGCAAGTTGGGAATGAGAAGAAAATATCTGCAAGGTACAGACAGTATTCCTAGTTTGTGAAACTAGCTTCTTTGTTACCATTCACCACCAAGATTAAAAAAATAGATAGATTTTCAAAATGAATCTATTTCCCAGAAACAAATAATATAAGAACTGAACTACTATTTGCTCATATAAAAAATAATTTAAGTTTGATAAGTTAGAAGGATGATGGTGATACTTTCAATTTGGGGGAAAGAAGGAAGAAGAAATTTTAAAAAAATTAAATTTTAAATTGTTATTATTTTCCCCAAAGGATGAAGACTTTCAACAACAGAGAGATGATGAAGTATGAGATATACATCATCAACTAAAGACGAAAATCAGGGTAGGTAATAGTTTCTTATTCCTCTTGAGAGTAATTAATAAATACGTGATATTAAGGTACTTTTATTTTGTTCTTCATTTATTTTTTTAGGCAAATTCATCTCTTGGATAACTAAATGTGTTTCTTATCAGCAGTCACTTGAGTCTGCCTAAAAATAGGGAGAACAATAATAGACTCAGAAGAAGAGTTGGAGCCAATGAAATGCTTTCTGAAGTAGAATTTTTCTACCTGAAAAACATTTTGGGTTCTGCAAAAATATATTTTGTTTTTTAATTCCATAGATTGTTATATCCTAGGTGAACACATTACTGTGGTGTTTTCAGCCACAGCAGCAAAGCTTAGACCACTGTCACATTCCCTTTTTCCACACTTAGCAAATTTAACACTTAGATTTCCAAACTCCCCACTTGTGGATATAATATATAGCTTGTGGATTTGCCCTCCAAAGGGGACAGTAATACCTTTTCTCAAACTGTCAAATTGTCTAAGGAGCTATAGATAGTAGAGAGCAAAGTTCCACATACATCTCTGGTAAACACAGATTCTCAAACACCTAACCAAGTCGCCTTTGTTTACTCTCTATCAGCTGAAGATAAACAGGCCTGTCCTAAGATTAAAGGCAAATATGTCACTGACCCCAGCTCTTTTACTCTTGTGGTGGCATCATTGACATAAAATTAAACCACAGCAGTCTAATTTGACACAGGTTTGTACATGTGCTGGAAGAGCAGATGTGATTATATGAGAGAGAATCCAGAGAAGGAAGTTGAAACTTAGGAAGAGATTCTGAAAGCTTGGATGATTATTTTTGCAAATTGCCGAAAGACTGTCTCATTATTTTATAATGAAATTTCATTTAGTGACATCTATACCTGGTAAATCAGAGAAGAGAAGAATGCACTCATTAAAGCCATTAGCCAAAAGCCGGTCCCGCAGTTGCTGGAGAATTGCTACTCCAATACAGAATGGGAAAGAGGAATTCCCAAGGAGTAATGTATCCCAGAGGTGGAAAATTTTGTGCAGTGGAAATACATCTGTAAAATAACAAAATAAAAATAAATTAAATAAAAACCCAAAATTACAGAAATTAAAACAATAACAAGCAGTTTTACTAGACATGTTACAAACGGTTTATGGTCAAAACGAATTAAGAACAAATACTGCCAAATTTTTTATAAACTTTTTATAAAATGTTTATAAAAATTGTTTTTGACTTGGTTTCATAAAAAAATTATAAAACTGTATATAATATTTATTGCATCCTAAGGTATTTTTAAAAATTAATAATCAGTTTGGTCAAATAGATGACATTTTCTAACCTCCTTTATCAATCCTGGTATAGTTGTTTCATTAATTATATTTCTTACTAGAATTTTCTTGTTACACTATTCTCAAAAGTTTATTTGCCTACATGAAATTTAGTATTGTTTTAGATTCAGTATTGTTACACTTGTAATATTCACTCAAAATAATTGCTTTATTAAGTTCACATAAAATACGTTTTCTATTTTTTTGCAACTTTATTTTTTACATTTAATGATACTGTGCATATTTTTCAAGGCCAATGCATAATCTACTTTAAATATGGTTATTCCATTTATCATTTGTACATATTTAGCAGAATGTCCACTGTATTAATATTTGTAACTGATTAAACTATCACATCCACATACTCTGATTTCTAGAGGAATTCTAGGTTTGGAAATAACAAAAGTATTAGAAGATCTCTAAAAATTGAGTCTCATTTGGTTGTAAAAGTTGCCTTCCAAATCTTTATGTAAATTCTACAGTTAATGTTAATTTCTTTTCCAACAGAAGGCAGAAATTTTATGCCAGGACACGTAAGATAGGCATCCTAAACATCACTATACAACCCTCATCCTATATTACACTCTTTTTGATATACAGCAATGAAAACAATTTTTTCTACCCAACTCTATTACATTAGAATTATATAAGGATCCTTATGTAAATAAGTCTGATTAATATCACTATAGCTATAATATACTGGGGAAGAAAGCAGCTGTCCTTTTGCTAATACAATATTTAAAGGAAAGGAAAAATTATACTTACGAGTAAACATGGTGAGAAACCAAGGGATGGCATAGAGCTATGGGTAGAAGAGGAAAGGGGTGCCATGCCGGAGACAGATAAAGAGGAAATAAAAGATAATTAGAATGGTTACTAATAAACTGAATGGTAAAAAATATTCTATACTGTGGTATACTCCATTGATTAAAATAAAAGTGAATGCTGATAATTAGAATTATTAAATTATAATGATTACCACAAATACCACAAATACTCCATTAAATGATACCATCTATTACAAATGCTACAGATGTCCCTTTCTCCAAGGATTATTACAAAGAATGTCTTCATTTCATCTAAGGAAATACTCAAGATACTGCCTAACCCAAACACAGCACTTTGCCTGCTAATTCCAAGGGTGAACTTTCAGATTGTACAAAAATATTTCTGGGATTTCAATGGTCTTTATCAGTTTGAGTTACTCTCAGTATTTTTTAGAAGTGGTAAGATGGTTTTTGAAAAATGTCCAAAATGTCTCTTAAGAAAGTATTGTGAAGCATATGCTTTCTATTACCATTTTTTAAATTAATAGGAAGCTTCATAAGAGACTAAAATAACATCTAAAAATGAAATAATTTGGTTCTTTAGCTGAGTGACAAATTTATTTTCCTAATTTTACTGTCTAGGAATGAAAATACACACACACAGAGACATGCTTACATACTTGTCTATATACTTTCAATTAATTTTGTGACATTTTGAAAGTGAGAAAAATATTCCCAATTTCTAAATGTAGAGTAAAATCTCCTTTGTCAGTAGCAAGTATTGAAAGTCAGTAATAATATATAGAAAGATCTGAAAAAGCTCCAAATTTATTTTACTTTCGCATCAAAGCAGTTTACCATTAGACAAAGATTTCTATACTACCTATAGGATTTAAATAAACATTCTTCCAGCACCTATCAATTATAATTTATGAATAGACTACCATATGTCTTTGCATAGCATACCACTATTCATGCTATCAAAATGCTAGTCAAGAACCCTACGTATAATTATATACTAAAGTCTAAGTACTGTATGTGAAATAAAGCCTACTGCTCTCCACAAGATCATCATTTATATACATTAACACATAGACAGTTCTTTCAAGTGACATTACAAAAGGGAAAACTGCAGAGAAATACAAAGGTATGTGACTTCACTGTAAAGAGTACGGGTTGTAAAAACCAATAAAATATAACAAAATCTGAACTCTTCAGCCTAATTTAAGTTTAAAAATAAAGTTATTAAATATTAGTTTCATTGCTATTATTTAACTTTTTTTCCTTAAAGGACATGACATACATTACAGTATCTCTACCCTTCTGATCAAAGCCGATTATTTGTCATTAGGAATCTTATCTGAATTACTTCAGCAACAAGCTGACAATCTGTTTTGCCACACAGTGAAGAGGGCATGTGTATTCCTTCCACACAAAGTGGGGAAGGGATCACTTCATAAGATTGGAGGGAAAACTTGCCAGGCTCACACAAAACCAGGAATAATTCATTTTACCACCAGTCAGAACAAACACACAATTTTTAATAAACAAGGAATTAAGTAGAGTACTCAAAATAGTATTACCTTAATAATAGCATAATTATGCTCCCAAATTATGCTGTTCTAGTCTTACTTAATAAACCTTTGAGGCAAGTCTTAAAGGATCAAAATGTTTCAATGTTATTCAGTTACATCCCAAAATAAAGCTCAAGGATATTTACAAGAATAGAAAAATATCCAATATTCAACAAGGTAAAATTCACAATGACTGGAATCTAATTTAAAAAATACCAGTAGTAAAAATTAGTAAAAAAAAAAAAAAAAACATGAGGAGAAAAATCATTGACTCAAAATGCACACAGAACTGACATAAATGTTTGTAATAGCAGGAAATAACATTAAAATACTTTTTATAACTGTATTTATGTTCAAAAAGCTAAGGATGTTCATGTTAAGTAAGAGACATGGCAGATACAAAAAAAAAAAAAAAGCCAAATCAAACTTTTAAGAGATGAAAAGTACAGTGTTTGAGAGAAAAAAAATATACTGGATGGGATTAAGCAGATCATTGCAGATGAAAAAAAATGGTAAACTCAGAAACATCAATAGAAAGTATCCAATGAAACAAAGTCAGGACAAAAAAGGAACAAAACATACAGTTCCAGCCTGTAAGGGGCTTACAGTTCTTTAAGAGTAGCAGATGTTCATTAAATATTCTTTCATTTCACTCCAATTAGGTTCTTGCTGCTACTTCACCACCAAAACTGCTCTTATCTTGGTCATCAAAGACTTCCATGTTGCTAAATCTAACGGCCAATTCTCACTGAATCCTTCTTTACCAATCAGCAAGGTTTGACATAGGTATTCTTACCTTCTCAAAACATTCCCCACCCCAGTTTGACTTCCAAGATATCACATTCGTCTAGTTTTCTTCTTACTTCTCTGATTGTTACTCCATCTCTTTTGTTGGTTATTCTTCATCTCCCAGATTTCAATATTGGCATGCCCTGTTTTCAGTCCTTGGATTTTCTTCTTTTCTATTTTTCTCCAGATGATTATGCATAGTGCAAGGACTCCCATTTTTATAGCTCTATCCCAGACCTCTCCTCTGAATTGCAAACCCACATGTCCAAATGCCAGCTTGACATTTCCACTTGTCCCAAATGGAGCTGATACTTCTTCAAAACCTATGCTTTCAAGTATAGTCTTCCAAATCTCAGTTAAAAGCCACTGATTCAAGCCACTATAGCCTACATTATTACACTAGTGTATGATCAACCTTTTAAAATTCCACCCTTGTCCCTCCTTGGGTTTTTCTTACCATAAAAACCAGAATAATCTTGTTAAAATGTTTAGATCAGAACATGTCATTCCTTTGTTAAACAGAATTGAGTGGCTTTCCATCACTGACAACAAAAGCTAAAGTCTTAACTATGTAATCCGTTTTGATCTAAAACTTGGTTCTCTTTGACTCTCATCTCCTTGTTCATGGGCTCCAGTCACATTGGTCTCCTGGCTGTTCCTTCAACATCGCTGGCATGCTTATACCTCAAGGCTTTAGAACTTGCTGCTGCCTCTGCTTCATTGCTCTTTCCCTCAGTTCCCAAAGCCATTTATTCAATAGCCACTTTTTCTGTGAGGCTTTCCCTGACTCCCTTCCTGACTTCTTTCCTTTTTTCTCTTCTCTTCTCCTCTCTTTTCCCCTCTCCTCTCCTTTCCTTTCCCTCTCTTACTCACTCTCTCTCTCTCTCCTCTCTCTCCCTCCCTCCCTCAAGTTTTTATTTGAATTCCACTTAGTTAACAGGCAGTGTTATATTAGTTTCAGGTATACAATACAGTGATTCAACAATTCCATAAATCACTTGGCGCTCATCAGGACAAGAGTACTCGTTAACCCCCATCACCGATTTAACCCATTCTCTTCCCCCTTCCCAGACTACCTTATTTAAAAATTCAACTTCTTCTTCATTCAAGCACTTAACATCTATGTCCCTAGTATGGGTTTTTTTCTCTTTAGTACTTACCACTACCCAACATATCACATAGTATATTTATCTTTTATTATTGTCTACCCCTACCCTCAGAATATAAAGTCAACGAGGACAGAGTTTTTGACATACCCAGGGTCTAGGGAAATGAGCACCACATAATAGGTTCTCAGATATTTGTTGAAAAAAAGAATAAAATATATAATGAAGATAATTGAAAGGGATAGATTAAAAGATCCAGATATGAGATTATACATTTTCTTGAGAAGTTTTCAATAAATATGAAATAATGAGAAAAGTAGTTAATCTTCCATATATATATGTGTTATATATATATGGAAGTATATATTCAAATTTTTATGTTTAGTGTTTTTTCAGTACTTTCCACTATTTAATTTGAAAGATATATATATATGTGCTATATATATATATATATATGGAAGTATATATATATGTGTTATATATATATGGAAGTATATATATATGAAAGTATATATATATGGATCTTTCAAATTAAATAGTGGAAAGTACTGAAAAAACACTAAACATAAAAATTTGAATTATATGCCTATAGTTTGACAATAATTATGATAAGAGATATTAGAAATAAGTGAAATGAAGCATATTCTAATGATATTTGATTCTAATGATATTTGAAAAGTAATAATTAATTCAAGTTGAAACATTTATTTAATATATAATAGCTCCTAGGTGCTCACCAGCATCAGTTACCTTGACCAACTAAAGTCAGGTAAATAAATAGGTAATATATTCTGTGAGATTGTAATGCTAGTCATTTATTCTTTTTTCTTCCTTTTAAGATAGCTTAATCTTAAATAACTTCTTAGGATATTGGTACATCTTCATGTTATAGTCTGATACATGAAAAAGATAGTATAACACAATTTGAATACTAACTGGTTCAGGTTTTCATTTTTGAAAAAGCAAATAATGAAATATTTTATTGAAGATATAAAATATATATAACATTAGTCTTACAAAATTACAGATATTATTAACTTTTCCTGATTTAAAAATGGAAACTGAGACCCAATGAAAAAAAATCATACATGCTTTAGCTATTTGCATGATTAGACATAGTGGTAGTCAACTAAGAGTCAGCTGAGTAAATACTGCCCCCTAGCTATATCAAGAAAGAACAGTGATATTTAGCGTTTCAGGAGTGTTTTCAAATGACCTGATAATATCAAAATTACAAACATCACTAGGAAAAACAAAGGCAGGAAACTCATTAACTTGATTTTGAAGAGTAGAAAATTATGGCTTAAAAAGTTGTAAATATATACAAATATAAAAGATTAAAAAAGGAAATATTTCTTATATATTCTGGATGAATCTTTTGTCAAATAAATTTTATTTGCATAGTGCACGCTGTCTCTCTATTATTTTAATTTATATTTTTAATTTTATGTGTTGTAAAAATAATTTATTTTATTATTTGCATTAGTATATATAATACAATTATTATTGTTATTATAAAATGAAGTCCCTTCTAGTTGGCTTTCTTTTTTTTTAATTTTTAAAGTTTATTTTTGAGAGAGTGTGAGACAGAGTGTGAGTGAGGGAGGGGCAGAAAAAGAGGGAGAAACAGAATCTCAATCTGAATCAGGTTCCAGGCTCTGAACTGAGAGCACAGAGTCCAATGTGGGGCTCGAACTCACAAAGTCTGAGACCATGACCTGAACTAAAGTCAGACACTTAACTGACTGAGTCACCCAGGGGCCCCTCTAGTTGGCTTTCTTAATCTATCTTCTTATTAGCATACTATGTTTTCTTTTTATCTCAAGTCAGAAGTAGTTTTACATTTAAGTTACCATAGGCCACTACTGTAAAATATGTGGTGACCATTAGTTTTTTGCCTCACAATGACTTTGCTTTAGGGAAATTAATATTTAGCCATTCAAGAAAGAATGCTTGCAAACCAGCAGATTTTGTAGTTGTTTAGCAGCGTAGAGACTCACATATTTTCTTGAAACTCTAGCCTTTGTGATCTGGTAGTTACATATCTCTTTAAACCTTTAGAATAGCTGTGAAGATTAGTTAATGGATCTAAATCACCTGGCAGAGAACATATCAGACATCAGTATAGGAATTATAATGATCATTCCTAAGTCCAGAAGATTTTGTAATAAAAAAGTATTTTAACAACTCAAACATCTGAGGTCTTATGAGACTATTTAAAAAAAGATACACACATTTTGGAATAAGGAGGGAAGGAGTGAAAGGAAAACCCTTAGAAGAGAACCCTAAGCACTGGGAACTACATAATGTTTTATAGGTAGACTCAATAAAGATAAGACTTAAAGCATTTACACTCTTGCTGGCTCTCAGAATCAACATTCCTCAATCCTATGACAGCTACTTTTGAGCTCAAAAAATTTCAAATATTCTTACATCAATTCTTTTTCTACTTTCCAAATTTGACAGCATCTTACATTTTGTCTATGTCTGACTTACTAATTGTCCTCTTAGCTACAGATACTATAACAAGGCTTGCTACAAAAGAAAATTCTTTAAAGTCAAGAAAATGCTCCATAAGATTTGTATTGTTCCACTGTGTCACTCATTTTCAAAAGACTATTATCTTTTTCAGCTTCAATGAAGTAATGATGCCTTATGCTAGTTAAATTGGGATAAATTCAGTGGAATGGGAAATTCAGTGGAATGGAAAAGGGTATCACATAATCAAAAAAATATATACTAAAAGCAAAGGCAGTACTAAATAGCTCTCCTTATTTAACAGTACTCTGCATTTTCTATCTTTTTAGAATTGTGGGCAAATACCTTCTAGGAGAGAACCTACCTTCATTTCCATAACCATCATTTTGACAGAACAATAGTGAGGAGATAAAAGTTATAAATCTCTATGATAACAGTGATTCACAGAGCAACTCCTTAGGATATGTTAAATAGAAAAATACTATATTCTGATTTTTTTGAGCCAGTAACCTTTATTTTAAAAAGTGTTTACTTATTTATTTTTGAGAGAGAGCACACTGGGGAGGGGCAGAAAGAGAGGGAGACTGAATCCAAAGCAGGCTCTGCTCAAAGCTTGAGATGAGGCTCCAACTCAGGAACCCTGACATCATGACCTGAGCAAAAGTCAGATGCTTAACAGACTGGGCCACTCAGTCACCACAAATCAGTAAACTTTAAGCAGAATATTGTTTCCTAAAATAGAGCAACCAGTATTACCGCATTCTTATATATGAAAACAATTGTGGTAGATACTATAGTAAATACAAAGAAATGTAAGCACTTGGTTCATATATATGAAGATAAAATTAAGAGTAGGGAACACAGTGCTTGAATTGAATTGAACACAGTGCTTGAACACAGGTATTGAATCAATACCATCTAGAATCTTTGCAAGGGCTTGAAGTCAAGTTTATTCAACTTAAAGTTCCAGGATATATATTCCCTGTTCTCTTATGATCAGAAAGTTTTATCTACATGTAAATCACCTGGCATTCTTTGACAGATTGTTGATGGTGGATTCCCCAATGATGATGCAAGTCTACTTATATATTTTTAACTATCCTAGTAATTTGGTTAGAGACTTGAAACTTCCTTAAGGATCTAAGTCTTCCTTTCTTATCTAACATGTAGTCACATCACACTATCACTAGATTTTTATAAAGCATTTTCACATATTTCGACTTATCTAAGGCTTACAAGAGTCCTGTGGGTAGCCAAAGTAGGTGTTATCTATTTTTCCTAATTTATTGAGCAGCCACCTGAGGCTTGAAGTGGGTCATGACTGTTAATATTACACTATATAACTAAATTGTGGTTCTATAGGTCACGAGCGGTGAGATCATTTCTTTTTGTTTCCCCGAGATTCCCAATAGTGAAAGAACCATTCTTTAGAGGGTGTTTGGAAATAAATGTAGATCCACTTTTTAGAAATACATGCAAGCATTTAATTGTCACCACGATTAGGGGATTACTACAGGCAATCAGTGGCTGGACAGTGAGGCTCAGCATTTGCCAGGTACCAGATATTCTCATCATAGAAGAAACTGTCCCTCATCCCACATGACTTATGAATATCTCATAAGATTAATCACAGTACCTACACAGTATAAATCAGTATTACTTAATAACACTAGAATTAAGGAGTTTTTATAAGAAATTATGCAAAAATGCCCATTAATTATAAGATGGGGTCATAATAAAGAGGGAAGCATAAATCAAAGATATATATAAATTACTGGATTATTGAATAATTAACTCACCCCATGTAGTAGCACATTTAACAAACACCAATGTACTCTCCACTCAGGGTGAAGATATTATATAACAGATAATAACACTTTGTGACAACTGCTTTGGAAACTTAAAAAAAAAATACATTATCAATAGAATGGACGGCTGCTTCATACCAGCACTCTTCAATTTTAATTTTCCCTTTTTTAAATATTATGTTTTATACTTCCTGTAACTTTTGTAAAAGTTCCTTCCCAAATATAAATAATAAATATGACACTCCGTACTTAGGTCTTCTAGTCAATCTAGAAATTATTTTTATATATGGTGTGAGGTTGGCTTTGATTCCTACCTTCCCTCCATATAGTTACCCAAGTGTATCAGGTCCATTTATTCAATAAACCATTCATTTCTAATTGATTTATAGAGGCATCTCTGTCACAATCTATTCATGGGTGGGTCTGTTTTGTGTTTTCTGTTTTAGTAGTTTATATTAATATTACTGCATCAGTAGTCTTTTGGTTAATGTGTGCTGACTTATGTTTTTTATCTCCTTTTTTGACCAATACTCTTAAATTTTTATCTCTTATACATAGCATACGGATGGATGTTTTATTTATTTTTTTAACATTTATTTATTTTTGAGAGACAGAGTGTGAGTGGGGGAGAGGCAGAGAGAGAAAGGAAGACACAAAATCCGACGCAGGCTCCAGGCTGAGCTGTCAACCCAGAGCCTGATGTGGGGCTCAAACCCGCGTACCACAAGATCATGACCTGAGTCGAAGTCAGATGCTTAACCAACTGAGCCACCCAGGCGCCCCCAGATGGATGTTTTAAAATATCTGAACATTTCCTTTATTAGGCAATCTAATTAGTTTATATTCTTTCTATGGTCTTTCTATATTTTTACCGGATTGGTTGACTTTTCTTTGCCTCTCCCCCAAATTGGTTTAGAGGTTATACCTTCTTTTTCTATTCTCTTAGTGATTACCATTACAATTTTAATATGCATTCTATACTTCTGCGTTTCTTGTGAGTGGAAACACTGACTGTCTTTGTTCTGGATTATATTTTCCAAGGCAGTTTTTATACAAACATATTAGAAAACATATGTATGGTTAGAAAACCAACACAAATATGCTAATACTCCTGCTGCTTGCTGTGCTATGAGTGATAATGTCCCTTGTCTCTGACCCAGGAGTCTTGGGTTTTCTGCCAGCACCCATGAAACAGTACCAGATCGGTGACTTAATGTCTAAGTATAATCAGTATATTTATTTTCCTCTCCTTTAAGGCAAAAACAATTTATAATACTTTTAAGCTGAGTTCTCACCTGCTTTTATGTTTAATATTATTGTCAGCTAAAATTTTATTTCCATTTGGCTATTTGCCTTTTCTAAATTGGTTTATGTATAAATATTAAATAGCCATTGTTTAATTAAATTTTAAACTAGTGAGGATTAAATGAGTGGCTTATTTAAATAGGATGGAGCAGTGCTTGGCACACAGTAAGTACTTAATATATGTTCGCATTATTACATTTTAACAATGTTTTTTGTTCACCTTTCTCATACCATACTCAGAGTTCAATTTTCCTAATTAACTAAAGCAAATATAAATTATATATTCCTTTTTGTGAGTCCTTCCTTAATACCGTCTATATTCACAGTATGTCTAAAACTTTTATCAGGCTTTCTTTGTAATTTCATACATATTTTTTTGCATAAATGTTTTTTGTCAATCTACAACACTGCCTGAATTAATGTCATTTTCTGTTTACTACTGAGCACCATCAGGTGCTTTCAAGAGAGTCCTTTGAAAATAATCATCTCCTCCTTTAGTCTGTGTCTTAACCATTTGTATTTTCTCCCCTCAAATATTACCAAATCAGCAGTCAGTTCCTCTATATTTCTTCAACTCCAGCCATAATATTTAATGTAGTTTAGTTTTCTACCTCCCAAATGTGAAGCAAGAAAGGTGGGGTTATATAAAAATGAATACTTAACATGATACTATGTATACCGGTTAATTTTTTTGATAAGGTCTTTTATCTCCATAAAATTATAGGACTTGTCCTTATTTTATTTATTTTATAGTTTGTATATGTTCTTTTTGGAGCCTTCATTGAATAAACCATACACTCAAATAAAAGATATTACTCCAGGAACCTAGAAGCAAATGACCCTGTACATGTTAAGGATGGCTGCCACAGGCCTGATCACAGCACAGAGTTATACACAGCATAATACAAAGAGCAATAACTAGGAGTAGGTACACCTAGGTTTTAGTCTCTACTCTCCCAATGGAAGATAAACCAGACTAGGGACAGAGGGTTTTCAAATGATGTAAGTTAAAATTTTAGTTCTGTGGCTAATTAGTTTTGTTATCTTCTCAAACAGTATATTTCTTATCAACTAAATCCTGAAATTATCTGCTTCATTCACTTTGCAGGTTTGTTTTGAGAATTAAATGAAATAACGTTTATGAAAATATTTTTAAACTTCAGAGCACTCTGCAAGAATTTATGCTATAAGTATTATTGTCAACGCTTTAAATGTATTAGTTGAGTCTGTTAATATAAACATTTTTCACCTCTAGTCTTATCATCAATGTACTGGTTCCTGATATAAACCTTAAGGGGGAAAGATATGATCAGGAAACAAAGAAAGTTAAGATGGAATAAGGAGACCTCTATCACAAGAAGTATTTTTTTTTTTTGAGGTTTATAAAAACCCATGATACTATACTCCAAAAGACTTCTCAATGATGTTTGATTCCATGTCACACACTACAGATGTGTAGCAGGCTAAGCTACACCATGGCTACTCTTTAAGAGTCAATTCTGACTTCTGGGTTGACATGGACTATTAAGAAGATAATGAAGTAAGCCAAAATCTGGCAAAGATTCTTAGGTTAATATATGAAGAAAAACATAGAATCAGTTACTTAAAAATTCACTGAAGTTCAAATTTCCTACTTTTTCAAAAGCAGCCTGAATATCATAAAATACAAGTGAAAACCCTTACAATAGTTTAATACAACGCTCACACTAAAGGAGTTTTCAAAACAATTTGGTAGTGCCAAAAAAAAAAAAAAGATACTTTCCTTTCACTTAAAGTAAGAATATGGAAGGTAATCACACAAACTTTACAACAGAAGGCTGTAATTAGTAGCAAGAATTGGTTTAGAAATATGGACTTATGACAACACAACTTTAAAAACAGTATTCTTTTGTGCTACCAATTTCTGCTTTATTTTTTACCTCATGTTCTATTAATATACCAAGTACTTACATCTGGAATAAATCCAATCTCATTGAGATGATTGCTCAGTTCTGGATCATGGAAAGCAATCATCTGAGAGAACACAGTCAGATATTCTGTAATGAAAATAGGGTATAAGACAATCATTATTTTTCACAATACTTCAAAGACATTAAATTCACATACATTAGTTTTATTTATAGTTTGAATGATATTTAATTTCTCCATGAAGAAAATATACTTTAATAAATAATTGTTTTATTACCACTTTAATCACTTACTGCTAATTATTAAACATACCAAAAAGCTATAGCACAACTTATTTTCCACCTTCTGAACTATCAGTTCATTTCTTGAATCACAGATTATACATGATGTCTTCCTATTAAATTCAACATACATTTTTCTACAGTAATATTAAAATTGTCTTGCATTTATTATATATTTAGAAAGTGGAACAGATACTTAAATAAGGAGCAACACTTAAAACATTTTTTTTCAGGGGTGCCTGGGTGGCTCACTCGGTTAAGTGACCGACTTCGGCTCAGGTTGTGATCTTGCGGTTTGTGAGTTCAAGCCCAGTGTCGGGCTCTAGGCTGGCAGCTGAGAGCCTGGAGCCTGGTTTCAGAATCTGTGTCTTCCTCTCTCTCTGCTCCTCCCCTGCTCATGTTCTGTCTCCCTTTGTCTCAAAAATAAACACCATACCATTTTGAGGAAATCCCTAGAAAGTGGTGAATGTCTATCCTTCTTCAGAAAGATACAGATAATCTGGAATTTTTCTTTCCACATTCTCCAATATTCATGCAACTCACATTTTCTGTTCTTTTGAAATATGCTTCTTTTTTGCACAGCAGAAAAAAGCATACCACTAGGAATATGAAAACCTAAATTCTGAGCCTAGCTATGTCATAAACTAGAGAATAATCCTAAATAGGTCAAAACCTCTGCAGCCTTCTGTTCTTAACTGGAAAACCTAATTCATATTCAGTCCTTTATTATCGATTATCTTCACAGTAACGATTAGATTTAAGTAAGGCAGCATTCTACTCATTTTATCAAGTTATTGTCATTTTAATCTCAAAAAAGGGGGAAAAAGAAGTTGAGCTCTAAAATATTTGTTAATTTTGTGTTTTTACTTAGTAAAAATAGAGTTTACTTGCCCTTGAGTTGATGGTTGCCATAATCCTGTTTAGGTTAGAACATAGTGAGTAAATTGACAAGAATAGTAATTTGTTGAGAGAATGGAAAATATAAGGGTATATTCCTTATATTTCAACTGAACTTTATGAATCACAACATTTTCAGTTTCGGAAAAAAACTCTCCTTAGTCACATGATGCAAGACACTCTGGAAAATGGCAAGGCTGTATACCCAATGTATTTTCTACTGTCTCCCAATATCCTATCATTAAAGCCATCCACAACAAAGATGTACATTCAACCCAAAATAAGAAATGTACCATTTTTCCAAATGCATAACACTTATAGTGTAGTTACATATAAAGAGATTTATATTATACTCCTGTTTTAACAAGTAGGCTTTTAGACTGTAATAGGCTTTAGTCTATCTTCCTTCCTCCTCCTCTCCCCCAAAACTTATCGATTGACTATGTGCAGTGTGGCCATACATCCTAATTTATGTGGGAAGGTCCCAGTTGCTGCCTTAGGCTTAATGTCTGGTGCAGTTTAATGTATCTTTTAACTCTGAAAATATCCAATTTAGTTATATAGCCATTGTGGCTATGTGTTGCATGACATTAAATGTTGGAAACATTACAGAGAATAAACCATCCTTTCTCCCAAAGGATTTAGAAACATCTAATAGGTAAACAGAATACTGGGGAAATTTTCACCCCATTTTATTTTCTAGTTTTATATGGAATTTCGGTCTTCCTTTCCCTTTCTGACTTGTAGGAACCAACATTTTCCAATGGTCCAAGTATGAATATGCCTTAGTTTTATAAACAGTACAAGAATGTTTAACATCATGGCAAAATTTCAATGGCTGTTTTGTGAACAACACAGAGCAGGATAACTTCCAAGAATAGTTTAAAAGTTTACAGGCCAGTTTTCTGGGTTGTTCCTTTCTTAAACACAAAATGACATTAAGGTATAGTTAGATTTTCCACAAAGGATTAGTTCCCATTTTTAATAATTATGTGACTGCCTCTCTTCACTGGCCTAAAGCTGCCTTTTTCCCCCCTCTTCAATAGCCTGAAGTATGTCTGTCCTGTGAGTTATAAGCCTGTTTTCCAA
Organism: Crocuta crocuta; assembly: GCF_008692635.1. NCBI lineage: Eukaryota > Metazoa > Chordata > Mammalia > Carnivora > Hyaenidae > Crocuta > Crocuta crocuta. The sequence goes on from NW_027528804.1 coordinate 5,563,667, forward strand.
TATCTCTGAAACTCAAACCAATCTATCCCTTTCATACCCCTTCACCTTTTTAAATCCAACTGGTACTCTAAGGTTCTGAATCTAAGAGCAATTTTAGGAATCTTTATTTAGAGGTCCAACCCTGCATTGTTTAACCAGTATTTTATTTTCTAAAAATTCCTGTGTTGATACTTCATAACTCAAGAGTGACACTACTGGAGATAATCTGATAGTGCCAAAAACAATAAAGATTATTCATTTAGGCTAAAAGTAATTAATTTTTTTAACTTCTTAAAAATGTCTACAGGTAACACGTTATAGGATATATGATATGGTAAACAAATAAGGAAAACAGGATTTCTTGACTAAATAATTTTTCTCTCTTCTTTAAGACACAAAGCATTTTAGAGTATTATGAGTATGTAAGCACTGTATTTTATTAAAAATTTTAAAATAAAAAATTTCAAGTTCTATTTGTATATAATTATAAAAAATATTTTTTCCAAATAACATTTAAAGTTGCTATTGAATATAGAAACTTTTGGTTTTTGTAGAGGAAATTAAATGAGTAAATGAATATGCAATTCTACAATTAGCTATTGGATTGATTGGTTTAATATGATCTAGGACTTTTCCAAAACTTGTGGGGAAAAAAGTGTTTATGTGTTACTTATGGCAATCAAAAATCAATGTTAATTTGAAGTTTAAAGCTTAAAATACCATATAACAAAAGGGGAGGAGAGGACAAACCAAGAAGGAAAACAGTAAAATGAGAGCTGAATATTTCTAATTCCAAGCCTAAAATAAACATCTGGGAGAAAAATAAGGCACTGTTCGTCCATAAACTTTAGTAACCAATAATCAGCATACTGTTTCAGCTCCTTCTTTATATCTCTTTTGGAATTCACGCCTCAAATTTGACTACTCGCTGTTTTTTTAACCCATTTTGGAACTTTTTTACTGCAGTTCTCTTCCACATTCTCTGTCTTAAGAATATTTTTCTCCTGGGGCACCTGGGTGGCTCAGTCCATTAAGCGTCCGACATCGGCTCAGGTCATGATCTCACGGTTCCTGGGTTCGAGCCCCGCGTTGGGCTCTGTGCCGACAGCTAGCTCAGAGCCTGGAGCCTGTTTCAGATTCTGTATCTCCCTCTCTCTCTGACCCTCCCCTACTCACGCTGTCTCTCTCTCTCTGTCTCTCAGAATAAATAAAACATTAAAAAACAAAAAATAATTTTTTTTCTCAAGGTGCCTGGGTGGCTCAGTCGGTTAAGCATCCAACTTCGGCTCAGGTCATGATCTCATGTTCCATGAGTTCAAGCCCCATGTTAGGCTCTGTGCTGACAGCACAGAACCTGGAGTCTGCTTCAGGGTGTCTCTCTCTCCTTCCCGCCCTCCCTCTCTAAAAAATAAAATAAAAAAATTAAATTTAGAATATCTTTCTCTCTTTTCACCAAGCAAACTCCTAGTCAGATTTCAAATTCATCCATAAATATCCCCTCTTTAATGAAACCTTTCTAGACATGCCATCTCTTCCCTTTGCTGCCAAAAAGAAAAGACAGTTATAAAACCAAACATACCACAAAATAAACTCAACTATATCCTTTGTGTTAATATAGGAGCATATACATTTATTTCATTGAGTTGTAAGTAGTTATTTTCACATTTATTTCCCATATTGGGCTATGAAATCCCTTGGAAAAGGACTTAATGTTATCAACCTAAGAACTTCTATTCCTTAAGTAGTGACTGGCACAGAGTCAGTGCAGAAGAATTACTTATTCAAAGACTAAATCAATTGAAACTGCTTCTTTCTTATATAACATATATGGTCAGTACAAAAACTGAACAAATAAACACCTTGTTTATTGTTTCCTGGGAAAGTATACACACAACATTCACATAATATTAAAGAACATTTATTATACCTTTCAAAAGCTTTAAAATTAGTTATCAATTCAAGATTTCAAACACAAATTTGTAGAAATTATAAGTGAGAAAATTAACACTTACAATAATAAACCTTAAATAATTGTATAGTCTTTTCATTACAGTACTAAATGTTAAAATGCATTACTGATTAATCTAATAAACTAAGGGTATTTGGGGCCTTTCCTCCAAATTCATGTTGTGTACACTATGGTTTCTCTACCTTAATGTATGAAACAAGATCTTGCTAATTTATATAATAAGTCTTTTAAAGTGTATTAAAGAAGTCTACAGTCAAAAAGCACAAAAAATCAACTTTTTCAAGCTGGAAATTCATTATCAATATAAAACATAGAAATAATTACTAGAAAAAAGAAACTCTTTAGAGTTAAATCACTTCTATATTTTGAAATAGGAATCTATACAGAACAAAAAGGAAAACCAATGTAATAAAAGCTATTTAATATGGTCCTCTGAGAGCTAACCAATTCATTTTATAAGTTCTGTTTTAATTGCTTTGTTGGTGATTCTCCAAATACTTTTATCTTTCCTAATATGTAGGCATCTAGCTAGGCACTATGCTTTAATAGAGGCCTGATATATTTGGATAAAATTATTTCCAGGCCTTCATATATGAGAGTCCACTTAATAATTATGGATTCATGTTAGTTTTAAAAAATAACAGCATTATTTCTGACTTAATGCCTAACTGAAGATTAAGGACTCATGTTTTGTGATATATAAATACTCATCTAAATATTTTCTACCTTTAGTCTTTTCAGTTTGTTTTGGTCACTATTTGACAAATTATTTGAATTGTATAGCCTCTGAAATCTCTTGATATCATTCAAGGTATTATTAAATACACTCATTTTGTTGGAATCTTAAAGAGTATACTGCCAATTCTATAATAAACATCACTGGTAAAGGTAATAAGGAAAACTATGAATAAATATGGAACACATCTCAATTAATAAAATACAAATACACTCTTAGGATATGTAGCTTCATAAATACTCACAAGTTGACATTATATGACTCTTGAAGTTAGATGGCTTTGCTAATTAATCTAAAAGCAAAAATCAACTTCCTTCCTATAAAACATACTTGTCTTTGGTTATAGTAGTCATTAGAAAAATTCCATAATTCTTTATAGTCTTGAAAGAAAGACTAAACAAACCTAATTGTCACTTTATGGGTTTTAGTGACAGATCATCATTATATTTTATTGGATCACAATCATAAATTTAATTGAGTATTGGTCCTTTGACATAAGTACTTTCTCTGTAAAATGACAAGGAAAGACTTTTGCTTACCTTGTATTACATGTGAGTTGTCTTTCAAGAAAAAGTTATACAGGTATTTGGGGATAAAAGCTGACATACACGCATAAGCCAAGGCTACGAAAGAATAAGGCAAAGACACAGCAAATTAATCAATGAGGTAAATGATGAGCAGTTACTTAGCACATAATCCTTGAATCTACTATTAAACAAGAGTCATGTTAATAATTGATGGAAACACAAAATTAAGGGCAGGGAAACCCTCTATCCTTTAAAACAGAAAATATTTTGGACAACAAAAGATAACCACTGTACTAAAGTTTAATTTCAAACTAGTGTGGCAATCATCCCACAATGATAAAAACTTTTGTTACCAGAACCTTATGGTTAAAAAATCTCTACAAATGATCATTATTAATGAGCTATACAAACCTCAAGACCAGTTATTTTTCTGGATACAAACAAAAGAGTCTGAGAACTTTGGATTTAGGAACTCTAGTCACAAATTATTCTTTCAAACACAGATCTCTTATTCTAGGATTGATACATGTGATAATAGACTTTGCTTAACTAAACATAGCAAATCTCTGGTCTAGATTAATGAGTACTGATTTTGAAGAACAGTGTATTCTAATACTGAAATTTTAGTTTTCTGGGATTATGCCATGTCTACTCAATTCCTGAAGATTTTATAAATTCTGATATGAAACAGAATTTGAAAATATAGAGATTCTGAGATTGAGACTTCTAGAGATTCATACTATATAGGGCAGTTGTCTCTAAATGTTATATCACTGGGGATTAGAGTCAACTAAATTTAACAAATACTGTTTGAGAATCCTACTTGTAAAAGAGGAATTATGAGGGGGACAGGAAATTTAAAAAAAAAAACAAAAACAGCTATCATTTTAAAAAGCTGTGAACCAAAAAAGGGTTACTCTACTAGTCTATAAATTACTAATACATAAAACTTACACAGGATAAATTTTCAAAAACACAAAGTGCTGTATAGGTTCAAGAGGGAGGAAAAGTCTTCATCAAGGAATGCTTGAAATAATCAGCTTTGGAGATACAAGAGCACTACTGATTTCTTTACAAACTGTTGAGAACGTATACATAGACTAAAGCTAATCTCTAAAGAAGTCATAATTTTCTCCAAAGTTTCATTAAATGGTCACCAAAGAAGATGAATTCATAATCAGATTCTCCCTAGATCTAGTCACTACCTGGTTACAACTAAAACTCTAGTAATAAATTAATCCTTTACATCCTCTAAAGTGAGTCTAGCAGATTATTTCACAGAAATTTACAGTATCTACTAGGAAGAGAGCAAAAACCTTACAATAAGAACTGTTTGAATAAAATACTTTAGAATAATACATACAATGATTATTTAAATGATAAATAGGCTTACCTTCATTATTGAAATTTAAATATAGGAATGGAGCACAAAGTGAATCAAGACCTGATGGGAAGGGGTTAGGGGAAAGAATTCAATAAACATAAATCAGTATACATGCATATATCTATATATATACATATATATATATCTATATACATATGTATATTTTATTCTGTACCCTGCATTACTTCTATGTAGATTAAGCATTACAAGTATTATCCATCCAGAAATAGATTACATTATGGGGTATTGTGACCGGTATAATGACTAATACAAGTAAATATCCAATAGAAATCAGCTATTATTATTATTATCAACATTATTATGAGTTAGAGAGAGACATATAGTAATCGAAAAATGTAAAATTGATAGGAGGCTTAGAATATAGGCTCATTTCTGACCCTGTGTGATCTTGGCAATCACTTAATATCTCCAAACATGTTTCCTTCCTTATCTTGAAGATGGAGATTTGTCCTACAATATTCTCTGGGATGATGAAAGGAATTCTCTAAAAAATTGTGAAGTAAAATACAAACATATTACATATTTCTTTTATTGATAATAATGCTGTTCATATGTTGTCATGTTGAAGGAAGGTACATAAATCTACCTATAATTGTTAGGAAGATCTGGAACTCTAAAATGGACAAGGCTAGGAAAAAACAATAGCTTCATTTGAAGTTCAGCCAGAAATCGAGCTATAAAATATAAAAACTACTGTTCTTCACAACAAATTAAACAATAAAACTGGGAAGGAAAACTGGATATCTCATTCATTAATTTGTCAATGACTACAAAAACAATAATGAGAAAAGCTAAAAATCAAGCAGATGGATTATTAAAGTTTTTTAAAACAGGAGAGATAACAAATTAAATGAGCAGTTTAGGATGATATCCTATTACCTAATTCCTAATAACGATAAAAACCAAAGTTGTAAATCATTAAATGACAAGAATATCAATTAGCTCCAAATTATTTATAGTATAATATTCTCTCATTATTGGTATAAGCATTAGAAAAAGTATCCCCAAAGATCACAAAATAGCCCAAAAAATTCTTCCTACTCTCCTTTCAACATTAGGAAAAACTATTTCATTAAATATCTAGCATTTAAATAATATCCTTTAGGCATTTAGACAAAGTTTAACAAAAAGTTCTCTCAAAAAATGGATCATAGCTTCAATATCAACTTTCCTCAAAGCCAAGGATATTGTGATATTTAAAAATTTTTTCCTATCTATCTATCTATCTATCTATCTATCTATCTGACAGAGGGAGACAGAATATGAGTTGGGGAGGGGCAGAGAAAGAGAGGGAGACACAGAAACCGAAGCAGGCTCCAGGCTGTGAGATGTCAGCACAGAGCCTGATGCTACTCTTGAACTCATGAACTGCAAAATCATGACCTGAGCCATAGTCGGACGTTTAACCAACTGAGCCACCCAGGCACCCCTTGTTTTAATTTTTTAAATTGTCAGTCATACAACATGCTCTTAGTACTTCAAAAAGAGTCTTAATAATTGGAAGAAAAACAGTTACCTTGCCAATACACAAGATCAGGATGAGACACGACCCAGGCTTTTAATACACGCCTAAATTTTGCATGACCTTCAGGTGACGATAGCAGCTCATCGTACTGATGACACCGAGGAATATCCACTTCAATCTAAAACAGCAAAACAATAAGGTGGAACTGTAATAGAGTGATCACCAATAAATCCAAGAAAACAAAAAGGTATCTGTATCTTGAATTTCAAAACAGACCATCTACATAATCCTGGTTTCTGAAGTTTTTAAATTTTTTATTAGTCTTCTGGAAAAACCGAAAAGGTACATATTAATATAGTTTTCAAAAAACCTTCCTTGATAAGCTGCTCTAAATAAAGGGCTAATTCTTCAGATAAAATAGTACAATTATTGGGGCTCCTAGGTGGCTCAGTCAGTTAAGCATCCAAATCTTGATTTTGGCTCAGGTCATGATCCCAGGGTTGTGGGATTGAGACCCACATCAGGCTCTGCACTGAGCATGAAACCTGCTTCAGATTCTCTCTGTCTCTCTCCCTTTGCCTCTCTCCCTGCTTGTGCTCTCTCTCTCTAAAATTAAAAAAAAAAAAGATAAATAAATAACAATTATTAGGAAAAGTTAAGTAATTTAAATTCCTTTAAGGAACAGTTCTAACTCGCTAACTTGTGAGTATAGTGAGAGCTATGCTTACTCTAACACCACATGCATATAATGCCTGGTGATTATTCATAATCAAGAAAATTTCTCCTGTCTTTCTAAAATTTAAAGATTTGACAGAATTATCTTAGTTTGTTTAAGAAAATCTAAATCATACTTGTCTGTCTGTAGGAATTGGAGTGTCTTTATCAATTGCATCGTACTTGGCATGAATAGCCCCCTGCAAAAAATAAGAGAAGATATATTAATTCATCATATCCTTAATAAATTATTAACTTAGGCAAAATACAGTTCTTATAAACATCTTTCTTTGAAAACACACCCAATTATAGATATGTGTATTCAAACCCAAAGCATTGTGTTAGAAAAATTCTCTACATCTGTGACATTCTGTGTTGAACGTCTCTGTTAATATGCTACTTTGCTAAGGCAGACACTGGAATTATACACACAGGATGACAAATACGTAAGTCACTCAGCTAATGAGAATGCTTAGCTGTTCTTCCAGTCTCCACATCACAACACAGCCTTAATGTTCTATTCATTGTTATCTCACACATAGTAAGTTTCATGAAGAAATTAAAAAAAAAAAAAAAAGAGGGGGTAGTCATCCCTTGAGAAATTTTCCTGTTAAAGTTGAAAATGAAAGCAAAAATAAAACTGTTTAAAGGAGTTCAGCACTAGAAGGAAGAGGTTTTGGATAAATTAAAGAATGAAATAACATGTGGAATCCTTAATGGAACCATTTAGGGATTAAAGAGATCATTTGCATTTTCCATTTATACCACTACAGAAGAATAGTTGAAAAAAACCACTTTAAATTTTGATCATGTTCTACACAATCAAATATAGAACAATTCTTAATTCTCTGGCTTACTATAATGGTAGAGAGAGAGCTACGAATTTGGGGTTCAAACTCTGATATTATAGGCTGTATCAACATCTGTGGCACATCTATCTTATGAGACATTTGGACAACTTGACCTTGGAAGTCACCTTGAACTTTAGCATTATATGGTTTGACAGTTCTAATTATTATCATATGGTATGGAACAACAGGTATTCTCATAAAACAACCAACCAAACTCAAAGATATTTATAGACTTTCACCAAAAAAATCAGGAATAAAGAAAGGAATTCTTTCAACGGAGAGTTAAAAGGCTTAAAAATACTTGGGAGAACTCACACACAAAAAAATAGGTGATAGATATCCATAAGATATCTATAACAGAATATAGGAAGGTAGGATGACAATGAAATTGATAGGAAATGAAAAAATTTGGCAATGATTTGACCATTATCAAGATTGCTGTCACCAAAATCTCTATTAGTACTGAAAGTCACCTAATAATGTGACATCTCTCTTTTTCTCACTGCCATATATAAGGTATTATAGAAGACAAAAAAGCTATTTCTCTTGGCAGCATGGTTCTGGTAAGATAGATATACCAAAAGGCACTAAATTATATTAATGATTTTTGACAAGGTTGAAATTGGAGTAGAAGATTTCTCCCATCTTAGAACAACCTATAAATAGGCAATCCTATTTGTAAATGAACATATTCATAAGGACAATATACTTCTAAATGATACATATTTTAAATATTCTGATTTTAAAATGAATAATCAAGATAATGTCTTTACCTTTATTAAATTAACTATTAAATAGTATAAATGTAACAAGGCTTCAATTATATTTTTCTATTCTATCTAGTCTATTCTTTTCCTCTACTCTTTTCACTAAAAATTGCCAAATAATCTTAATACTCAAATTTTACTATATAATTTTCTAACAACACGGAATATAAATATTTGTAAAGCACTTTCCATCTTCCTTCTTTCCTGATATTATTGACCAACTTCTAACTTCTTTTCTTTCTTACCTCAACTCCCAGAAGGGCAGCCCAGGTTAAACCTCTCATAAGAGGAGGAATGTCAACTCGTGCTTCTTTCCAGATTTGATTTTTTTTATATGGATAAGCCTATAGATAAAAATAGATATGAAAAATATCTCAAGTAATCAAGTGCCATCTTTTAATCTAAACAGTTCTGAATATACCAACAACAGAGTTAAAAGTGACCTCCAAGTATCTGAAATTATTTTGCCTGGTGTTATTAATACATATAAGTTAGTAATGGAATAGTTCCCTATCCTCTGTAAACCTTATATAAAATAATCGAAGAGAGGAGCTGAATCTCCTGTTTTTAATCATTCCTCTCTGTTTTATGCTCTGGAAGAATTATGAATGACTCTTATGGAGAATATTACCAGTCTCAGATGAATTAAATAATGTATAAGGCACTTGTAAAATATCTAGTGATATGCAAAGTATTCAATAAATCAAGTTATTATTAAAGCTACTTCTATAAGCTTACATAGAAATTTGTCTTTTTATAAATTTGTGCTTTAGGAGGCATTTCTAGAAGAGAATTAATAGGACACTGGGTATGGATGTTGTTAGGCTCTTAATACATAATTTAAAATAGATTTATAGAATGTTTCAACCAACTTAACACTTCGTCCAAAAGAATGAGAGTTCCAATTTCAATATACATTTGCTCACTTTGCTAATTCAACATGAAAAAAAAAGGTCATTTTTTTCATTCCTAGTTAGGATACATATTTTGAATAGATTTACTGACTACTATTTCTTCTTTTTTTCAATGTTTATTTATTTTTGAGACAGAGAGACAGATCATGAGCAAGGGAAGGGCAGAAAGAGGAGACACAGAATCTGAAGCAGGCCCCAGGCTCCAAGCTGTCAGCCCAGAGCCCGACGCAGGGCTCGAACCCACTAACAGTGAGATCAAGACCTGAGCCGAAGTTGGCTGCCCACCCGACTGAGCCACCAGGTGTCCCTGCTGACTAATATTTCTATTTCTTTTTTTTTTATCCATTTCTCTGTTTCAATGATAGTCCTTTTTCCTGTTTAAGTGTTCTTTAAAGAGCAAGAATAATAATCTTTTGTTTAATATGGTTTTGCATAGATGCCTTCATCTTGTATTACCTTTTAATTTTATTTACTATAAACATGAATCATTTTTATTATTAAAGTCAATCATATAAGATAGGCTATAAGAATTAATGTTCTCATGACCTTGAGATTCCCTAAGAGTTATCAATGAAATAAAAACTAAATATGGTATATGGGCACTTCACACTTTCGAATACCTACCTTTAGTAGCCTGTCAAAGAGAATGATTCTGTTTAGTTGGTACTCCGTGTCCCTCTCTCGGATGATTAAAGGGAGAGTGGCAGCTGCAGACAACTCATTATTGCTGTTTGAATGAGGTAAACTAGACTGGCTATAAAAGAGAAACAAAAGGAGAAAAACTGACCAAAGTTATAAAACTTAAAAAAAACAAAACACCACATTTTTGTACTCTATTTAGGAAATAATTTTCAAAGAAAATGTGCAAGCTTATCAATTTAATATAAACAGAAAAGAAGGATAATGGTAAAAGAAAATATATTTACTCACTCATCTTCAAGTAGTGGGTAAAATGCTTCTCCACCAACATCTTTTAATCTCTGAATTTAAAGAGAAAATATTTATGATATTTAAGATCTGAGACACAAACACTACTCTATTTTTAAAAATATGTAAAATTATATATTTATAAAGGTATCAAAAAACCCCTATAAAATAGAATCTAAAATTCATTCCTATCATAAACATGCAACTATACTAGGCCTCCAGGGAGTTAAGCTGTGAAAAATATTCTTTGTTTTTTGGTTTTTTACCTCAAGTATTTCTTATAAATGTTAGACACAGATTATGACAGTTTTCCAAACACAATGCAGAATTCCTAAAATTAGTATAAAGCTGAATAAATGGATACATTTTTAAATCATAGGAAGATTATGTAAACAAGGTACTTTTTAACACATATACCTTAATTTAAAACTGAAGTCAGATTTATTTTTGCTTTGACTTTAACACAAAGTAAGACAAAGGTGCTAATAAAAAGGATTCAAAGAAATTTCTTACATCATTCTTTGAACATGCATGATTCAAATAGCCGGTAAATCAACTGACAAAGTTCAATTTTCTTATTTCTTTTCACAAACTCATTATAAAAACTGTTACTCCAAATAACATTGCCAGGATTATAGATATTCTTCAAAAACATAAGAAGGCAGACAGTAGTAAAGTAAAATCTTAGACACATCCTAAGTAGGGTGATTAAAGTTAATGCCATCTATCCTGCTCCTCTGCTCTTCAGTTCAACTTCCAACTTGAAGGCAGAGTACCTGCTCCTGTGGGGACTGACACAGAAGTTCAAGCTCTGTGTGTAGGCAGTATTGATCTTGCATTGATTAGATACTGTGCACTCACCCATGTGAGTTATTCTCAGAATTTTTAAAAGCCAAAGAAAAATCATTTACCCACAACTGAGAACCTAGCAAACAATGAATTTATGCCTGGCTTTTTTCTCAGTTCTGATGTGCCTCTAAACTTAAGGTATCTCTTTCATGGATTTTGATACTAAGTAGAAAAATAAGATTTTCCCAAATTTTGCTGCATTATTAATATGCAAATTGCTTTAAAGTTTAGCTTATACTGTCCTAAAAAATCATAGGTTTTAAGTATCTCTTCTGCTTTTTTTGTATTAAAAATTTGTACTTAAGAGCAAAAAGACGAGCAAAATGCAGAAAAGTATAAGGTAAAAATTATTATATGTTTTCCACATTATTATTATTATTATATTTTTCTTTACTGACCTCAGGCACTTCGGTTCTGCCTCATCATCAGTTCCTTTTTTTTTTTTTAATGTTTTTATTTATTTTTGAGAGAGAGAGAGACAGCGTGAGCAGGGGAGGGTCAGGGAGAGAGGGAGATACAGAATTCGAAGACAGGCTCCAGGCTCTGAGCTGTCAGCACAGAGCCCGATGCGGGGCTCGAATCCACGAACTGCGAGATCATGACCTGAGCCGAAGTCAGACGCTCAACTGACTGTGCCACCCAGGTGCTCCGCCATATTATTTTTAAAATCAGCAACATAAATAATTTTTTTTGTAACACTACTTTATTTGGAGTGAACCCTTTTCAGTATCCCTAAACTGTCAACAATGGGAAATGGAAGTATCAAAGGAAACACATCAGAGATCATATATAACAGACAAAAGCTTTACATTTTTTTACTGCCTTTATACAATCAGTGCATATTTAGGTAAAACAATTTATTATTAGGCAAACATTTTTGCATACGCTGCCCTCTCTTTATCTTTCTGTGCCTTAATCTTTTGTTTGACTTTCAGCAATTCTCCCTGGACAACTTTATCTTCTGATGCTGTCTCCTGAGCTTTCTTAAGTTCAGCCAAGTGCCTGATGGTATTCTTTTAATCCTTGCCATCCTTGAGCTCTACAGTACAATGCTTTGGTATTTGATGGGTCAATTTCAAGAGCCTCCAAGTAACTGTCAATCGCTTCTTGCTGATTTGACATCTTCAGTTTATAAGCATCAATATTCGGCATGCAGTTTAAAGCTATAGGTTGCAGCTTCAATCTGTCTGCTTTTTCAGTAACAGCCTAATAACATATCTGAAAACTTTTATATTTTCTTAATGGCCATCTCCCAGTTCTGGGATTTGAAAAAAGTATTTCTAATATTTTTTTATGTTTTCTATTATTAGTAAAATTTTATCTACATCTTTTAAATCTCTATCTGCATTCTCAGGGAAATTTGGATGACTGTCACTCGAACCATCTGTTGGGAATATGCCCCAATCATCCCCCTCCTTCAATTCCCCACATTCTATAATGACACACAATTTGGAAGGTTTTTCACCTTTTGCTTCTACATTTTCCAGTATCCTTGTCACACCCATTTCTTTAATTACTCAGCCAAATACCACATGTTCCTTCCAAACGAGGAGTGGGATCTGTTGTGGTAAAAACTGAGAACCGTTTGTATCGCAGCCTGCATTTGCCATCCTCAATAAACCTTCCTGGTTAAGTTTGTAAGAGAAATTTTCATCCTCAAATTTTCCACCATCAATACTTTCTCCACCTGTTCCATTTTGTTTTGAGAAGTGTCTGCCCTGAATCATAAATTTCTTAATAATCTGATGGAAATGGCATCCTTTGAAATGGAGAGGTTTCCTAGTGGTGGGTCCAATGCCTTTTTCTCCCAAATGCAATGCACAGAAACTTTCTACAGTTTTGGGTACAACATCTGCAAACAATTCTAAGACAATTCAACCAACTCAGCGTCCTCTGATGTCCACATCAAAGAAGACTCAGGGGTTACTGGGAGTGGAGGGCTTACTTTGGGGGGTGGGGGTGACATTTTGAATTGCAGACACACTTGGAAGAGAACTCAGAGAACCTTGTGGACACCTGCAGCTCAACCCAAATGTGGCTTTCTCTCTCTCTCTCTTTTTTTGCTTAATAATTATAGAAAAAAGTATTTTAAATTTCAAAAGAGGAAATATAAGGGAAATGAGAAAGTAAAATTGAAGGCTTATATTCATTTAACTTAGGTTTATACAGTTTGGGTTATATTTACTGTAAAAATTTTTTAATGTTTAGTTATTTTTGAGAAAGAAAGAGACAGAATGAGCAGGAGAGGGGTAGAGAGAGAGGAGACAGAGAATCCGAAGTAGATTCCAGGCTCTGAGCTGTCAGCACGGAGCCTGATGTGGGGCTCGAATGCATAAACTGTGATATCATGACCTGAGCTGAAGTCAGATGCTTAGCCAGCTGTGCCACCCAGGTGCCCCTACTTTGGGTTATATTTAAGTTAAAGAAACAATATATACAATGGAATATTACTCAGCCATTCAAAAGAATGAAATCTTGCCATCTGCAATGGTCTGGATGGAGCTAGAGTGCATTATGCTAAGTGAAATAAGTTCATCAGAGAAAGACAAATATCATATAATTTTACTCATAAGAATTTAAGAAACAAAGCAGAAGAATATATGGGAAGGGGAAAAAAAGAGAGGGAGAGAAGCAAACCATAAGAAACTCTTAATGACAGAGAACAAACTGAGGGTTGATGGAGGGAGGTGGGTGGGGAGATGGGCTAGACAGGTGATGGGCATTAAGGAAGCATTTGTGATGATGAGCACTGGATGTTGTATATAAGTGATGAATCATGAACTTCTACTCCTGAAACCAATATTACTGTATATGTTAACAAACTAGAATTTAAATAAAAATTTGAAAAGAAAAAAAAGAGACAAGTTAAGAATAAAATCAAGTCAGCCAAAAAAATATATTTGGATGTAGTTTATTATCTGTTGCTTTGTACTGCTACTTACTTAATCCATTATATATATTCTTTCTCTTTAAAGAGATAAGTTTAGTGTATCAAGTAGCAATAATTATATATTTAAATTTTCTATTCATTGCATCATGGCAAATAAGACATTCTAATTCTCTCCTACTACATAATATGCAATATACAAAATGACAGGAAAAGCCTAAAAATGTAAGGAAAATGCAGTGATAGACCCAAAACTGGGCTTAGAGAGGAAGGATATAAGCTAACAATAAAGTGTATTGATAATTGTGACCTGGGGTTTTAGAGCAAAATGGGACAAAGACTTGGGCACCTGATTAACAGGCAGCCAGACTAGAGGAGACTCTGCTATATTCAAGTAAAGAAAGAACTGTGAAGGTTGGGGATATCCAACTTTAACCAACTCCAGTCACTGATGTAGGAAGGAATACATAATTCTAACTCCCTGTAACCACCTTGTCTCTCCTAATAAGGTAAGGAAGGAAGCTGAGAAGTGTATATGAGGGTCACAGCCCAGAAACACAGGTTCACTAAAAGGCTGAGACCTAATCATATGATTATAGAACTCTTTCTCTTCCCTTCATTCCCTCCATGTCAGTAGACCTCTTATCTAAAAGGGAATTCCAGCTGAAATAAAAGGCCTCAGACCCTATTTTAAAAAGTCTTTAGGGAAACCTAGACACCGGGTGGAATAAGAACAAGGGTAGCTGAGGAAATTTTAGACTCTGACAAAAAAGCTACACACATAGTAAACAGCTAAACAAACATGATATCTAGAGCTAAAGGCCTATATACCACAGTCTCTTTCAGTGGTAAATCATGCCAGGGTTTCAACAAAAAAATCACAGGGCATGCTACAATGTGAACAAGACCTTATGAAGAAATAAAGCAAGTATCAGAACCAGCTTCTGCTATGTGCAGAGAGTCGGAATTATCAGGCCATGAATTTAAAATAACTATGATTAATATGCTAAAGACTCTAAGGAAAAAAGTGGACAACATGTAAGAACAGGTGGGTAATATAAGCATAGAGGTAAAAATTCTAATAAAGAATCAAAAGATGTAACCTACATGTTATAGAAACATCAGAAGAAAGAGAAAGGAAGAAACCAAAGAAATATTTGAAATAATGACAGAAATTTTTTAAATTAAAGACATCAAATAACAAAGATCCAGGAAACTTAAACATCAAGGAGGATAAATACCAAAAAAAATTCACATCTAAAAACATCATATTCCTTAAAAAAACACCGTCACAAGTTAAAGGAAGATATATGCACTACATATAGCCAACAAAAACTCCATATTTGGAATATATTTTTCAAAGGCCTCAAATCAGTAAGAAATCACTCAGTAGAAAAAGTGACAAAAGGTATGAACTAGTAATGTATAGAAGAGGTAAGCAGGATACCAAGAAATATGAAGAGACTCATAACTGCATTAAATTGGGGAATTAAAATTACTCTGAATGCAATTTACTATTCTACACCTTTAGAACAATGATTTTTAAAAAAATGTTTGTTTATTTTGAGAGACGTGGCGGGGACAGAGAGAATCCCAAGCGGGCTCTGCACTGTCAGTGCAGAGGCTGATGTGGGGCTTGATTTCATGAATGTGAGATCATGACCTGAGCTGAAATCAAGAGTCGTACACTTAACCAACTGAGTCACCCAGGCACCCCTAGAACAATAATTTTTTAAAAATTTGGTAATACTATGTGTTACCAAGTATATGGGAAATGAGAAATCTTATCCAATGATGGTAAAAAGATAAACAGATACAAGTACTTTTGTGAACAACACATATAAAGCTGAAGATGTACAGACCCTATTTCCCAAAAATGTCACTCCTGGGCATATACCTTAAAGAAATTCTGACATATTTTATGAGATTAGGGAGGAATTCAAGGAGTCATGTGTAAGGTTTTATTAAAAATACATCTGAGATAGATTTGTCAAAACACCGTTCTTACATTTCGTAGCTGGCATAATGACAATGTCACAGTGGTGTCATCTAACAGTGAGCTTCTATCTCGACCTTGCCCGAAGCTTTCACCATCTTCAAAGAGAAAACTGAAAGGAGATTAAAACAAATTATCTTAATGAGCACACAAAATCTGGTTTATTGTTTCTTCTAGAAAATAAAATTTATTCTAAATAATCAGTCTCTCATTAATGAAAGAAAGAAATTTTAGGCTTAATCAGTTAATTAAAAATGCATAATTGCTAGTTGAAATTTCACCCAACAATTCTCCTTTTTAAATATAAGTTGACTTGGTTTGAATATAGTATATAAATATAAAACATTTTAGGAATACAAGAGTGTGATTTATTGTCTTTGTTCATGCAGATTCAATGCTAAAATCACTCTCTTGTCACTATATTTATATATATATATGTATATATATATATGCTACTGAGGAAGTTTATATGAGTGAAAAATGATGAAATATATGAGTGAAATGATGAAAGACAAACGAAAAATCATGACAGTAACTTCTCAAGAGAAAGATAGTGAATAATAAATGCATAAAATTTCTTTAGGATTTCAATGAATTTTGAGAATGTACATATACTTAGAATTTCCATTATCTTATTTCTTGTTGTTCTGCTTAATTCAATGTGTGAGAAGTATAGTTGACTTAAAAACCAGTTTAAGAGGGAGAAAAAGTAGAGAGCCATTGGTCTATTTGAATAATTAACCTAAATACTTAACATGCAAAGAAAATATGACCAACAGGTGATTTTTCTTGTTACCTATGATGATCAAATATAGTCCTAAAATCCAAAATCAAAATTTTAAAACATTGGTGTAAACTCAAGAGACTGAGTTTCAAATCTTTATGAATAAATATAAAGAGCAATGGAGCAGTAACAATTTTGGTCCTTAGATATCTACTGTTATACAACTTTCAATCTAATTTATATGATGATGTCCAAGATCTTATGCAGTTCTGGAATTTTCTCAACAGTAGTTTAGCATTATGCTGATCTCTAGAACAAGCAATGAGGCCACTGACATTTACATTTAAAAATGTAACTGGAAATAAAAAAGTTACCCATATTTATTAACTCTCCTGAATTTTAATGTTATTTCTGACTTCTACGTTTTTCATTTATTGAACATCAATTATTCCAACATATTCCATAATAATAGGGTTATGTCAAATAAATCATAGGAAAAAGTATTAAAAAACAGAATTTACTAAATATAATAAAATATTAATGGGAATTTTGCAATTAGAAGCTCCAGTCAAGAAAACAAGGTATTGACTTCCAATTGTTTTTTATTTATTTATTTATTTATTTATTTGTTTGTTTGTTTGTTTGTTTTTTCTTACAAATAGTTTACTGTCAAGTTGGTTTCCATATAACACCCAGTGCTCATGCCCNGGGTTACAGGACTGGTTCAACATTCGCAAATCAATCAATGTGACATATCACATCAATAAAAGAAAAGATAAATACCATATGATCCTGTGAATAGATGCAGAAAAAAGCATTTGACAAAATACAGCATCCCTTCTTACTAAAGACTCTAGAGAAAGTCAGGATAGAAGGAACCTACTTAAACATCATCAAAGCCATCTATGAGAAGCCTTCAGCTAACATCATCCTCAATNAGTACACAGCTGTCATCATCAAGACAGTATGGTATTGGCACAAAAATAGACACAGAGACCAATGGAATCGAATTGAAAACTCAGAGCTGGACCCAAAGGTATACAGCCAACTGATCTTTGACAAAGCAGGAAAGAGTATCCAATGGAAAAAAGACAGCCTTTTTAACAGATGGTGTTGGAAGAACTGGACAGCAACCTGCAGAAGAATGAAACTAGATCATTTTCTCACACCACGCACAAAAATAGACTCAAAATGGATAAAGGACCCAATTGCTGTCATAATTACTTAGTTGGAATGTCTATCCCAAAAGTCCCAAATTAAAAAAAATGTTATTACTACATTTTTTTTTCACTTTCAAGAAAAGCTTTCTTTCCTTACTTGGGAAGTGTGCAGATAGGTGGTTTGGATCGAATGATTTCCTTGTTGACAAGCTCTTTCTCCAAGTCACCTCCAGCTAAACACCACAGGTAATATACTTCTTCAATAGATCTTTCTGCCAGGTAATCACTGTTTATATCTATTAATGGCAAATGGGAAAGAATCATAGCTCTCATACTTTGTTTTTATTAAAAGGCAACAGGCAATAATAGTTGACATTCTCAACAAATAATAATTGAAGAACCCGGAGTCCCTTTAGGAGATTCATAGTATACAATGCACAAAGGATGAAATGAAGATATACACACTGCACATTCAGTTACTCTGGGAAAAAATGGGATATATATTCCATACATATATCAGATATATCGGGCTCTGTGGGAAAGGGATAAGGGTCAAAAACAGCAACTTGTATAGGTAACTAACACAAACTATCCCATCCTTCACGTCTTGAGGCAATTGGTGCCTCTTTTGACGAGCCTTTCTTGATGTCTTAAGCAGGCTAAGATTCCACTGTACTATGTTCATACTGTCCTTTATTAATAATAGTAACATAAATGTTTATCTGCCTCTCCATTTAGTATGAATGTTACACAATGTGTGGTGGGGCATCTGGTTGGCTCAGTCAGTTAAGTGTCTGACCTCAGCTCAGGTCATGGTCTCATGTTTCATGAGTTTGAGCTGCGCATTGGGCTCTCTGCTATCAGCATGGAGCCCACTTTGGATCTTCTGTTCCCCTCTTTCTCTGCCCCTCCTCCTCTCATTTTCTCTCTCTCTCTCAAAATAAATAAATAAATTAAAAAAAACAGTTACAGTGCATATCACTTATATAACTTTAATATACATATGTAACTACATATATATATTTTTGATAAACACAAAACTGAAAACAGGATAAGGATACTTCCTTTAAAAATAAGGCTTATATTATTTTCTGTCTTATCTATCATTACCTGTACACAGCTGGCTGATATCCTCAGGCAGAGTTAAATCAGCACATCTCAGAGAAGATGAAAACAGACTGGCAGGTTTGGTAAAGGGAGTATATAAAGGTGACACTTCACTGAATACCTTGTCCTGCATTAATTCATCTGCAGTTGGCCTTGAGAAAAATTTAAAACACAGAGTATGAATGAAAGTCATTAAAAATTTGCTAGAATAATGCCACACATTCAAGGGGATGTGTTAAAAAGCTAAAGGGGGATAGTTAAAAGTCTTAAATACATCACAAGTACAGAAAGTAATAATAAAACTCTCCTTAGCAGAGTCTTGATGTATACTTTTATATAAAAAATGAAGTGACTATAAGTAAATGCTGAATTTTTCCCCATACTGTGCTTTTTGCACCTTATGATTTATCAAAGATTATTATATGTGAGGGTCTCCATTTTTTACTTTTATCTTGACTATGATGTGCCTGTTTTACTGAATATATTAATTAAAATTCTAATTCCTTTTCGTTTTCTTCCTCCTCTCTTAATGTGCTATATTTACCCAAAATTATGTTTTTAATACCATTCCACTCTTCCTAACATGTATTGATAAAGATGTTTTTTTTTTTTTTTAATTTTTGAAAATGTTTTATTTATGTCTGAGAGAGAGAGAGACAGTGTGAGTAGGGGAGGGTCAGAGAGAGAGGGAGACACAGAATCTGAAGCAGGCTCCAGGCTCTGAGCTGGCTGTCAGCACAGAGTCCAACGTGGGGCTTGAATCCACGAACTGTGAGATCATGACCTGAGGCGAAGTCAGATGCTTGACCAAGTGAGCCACCCAGATGCCCCGATAAAGATGTTTTTCTAAAGAATAATTAAAATAAATTATTTTCAAATAGTATACACTTAAGTGAGTTTAGGAGGGACAAATGCAAGTCTAATAGTGATATCCTCAAATGAAAATAAATAATACTTCTAAGAAATTCTTTTATATTATCAAGAATTGTTAGCTTACCTCACGTTTACCAAATTCTACACTATAGTACAATTTGCCAATTAACTTTGTTCTCATTTCTCTTACGTCATTTGTGTTTGGGAAAAGCTACAATTTAGCTGATTTTCTAATTGGAGGCTAGGAAATGAACCAGTAACTTCTTTGGGAATATGCCAGTTTTCTGACTGTGGTTTAATTATTTTTTTCTTCTTTTATGAATATGCATTAGAGCTATAACAGTCATGATATTAATATCAATATATATTCCTATATGTATGCAAATATTCTTATTTAACCCATTAGTATTATACATAATAAAAAAAAAAAACCCACAATGACTTATACATCAGGGGAGCTTGGGTGGCCCAGTTGTTTGAGCGTGTGACCCTTGATTCTGGCTCAGGTCATTATTTCACACTCATGAGACTGACCCCTGCATCAGGCTCTGTGCTGAGTGTGGATCCTGCCTGAGATTCTCTCTCTCGCTCTTTCTCCCTCTCTCTCTCTATGCCTCCCCATTCTCTCTCTCTTTAAAAAAAGAAAGAAAGAAAACACTCCACAGCTTATCATATATTCAAGATCTCAGTATAATCTCAAAGTCTTTTTTTTTTTTCATTTTTTTTTTTTTTTAAATGTTTTATTTATTTCTAGGAGAGAGAGAGAGAGACAGCGTGAGCAGGGGAGGATCAGAGAGAGAGGGAGTCACAGACCGAAAGAGGCTCCAGGCTCTGAGCTGGCAGTCAGCACAGAGCCCGACGCGGGGCTCGAACCCACGAACCGCGAGATCATGACCTAAGCGAAAGTCGGACGCTCAACCGACTAAGCCACCCAGGCGCCCCTAATCTCAAAGTCTTAATAATAATATCGACCTCTTGGAAGGGTGGAAGGTGAGACACTTCTTCAAAAGATCTATCACATTTTCAGGAAGGTCCTGGTAAATAAAAAGAGAAAAGAATTACTTAAAGTGACACATTTAAAAAATATATTTTACTCAAATGTTTACTATTCTAGGGCACTTTGATTTTTCTAAAGTGTCTTTATTTGTAAAACTAATTTACATTAGCTTGTCACTCTATGAAAAAGCAAATTATCCAAAAAGAAATAAAGAGAGCTTTAAAATAGCTTGCTATTATATCCCAAGTATACAGAATGCATAAATTTTCAGTAAGAGATTAATTTCAAACCTTGATAATGTCCAGACAACCATGTTCTTCAGCCAGAACTATTATAGTGTCATCTACACAACCTGTAACACAGAAAAATTGTATGAATTAATGCTGCTTTTCTTATCTATCAGGTTAAATGGGAACTGAACTCTGATAGTTTTTTAAAAATGTGATATGCAGTTTTGGGATCTGGAATATTAAAAAGCTTGTAACTCTGTCCTTCCATGTTTCCTTACATGTTTTGATAAAAATACATTAAACACTAAATATTAACTGAATTACAGATACTGAAAGTAGCTTAAAAAGTGAGATAAAGCAGTGATTCAAGATGAAGATTCTCATGTTCTCTCTCTCTATTTTATTTTATTATTTTTAGGAGAGAGAGAGAGACAGCGTGAGCAGAGGAGGGTCAGAGAAAGAGGGAGATACAGACTCTGAAATAGGCTCCAGGCTCTGAGCTGGCAGTTAGCACAGAGCCTGACGCGGGGCTCGAACCCACGAACCGCGAGATCAGGACCTGAGCAAAAGTCGGACGCTCAACCGACTAAGCCACCCAGGCGCCCCTCATGTTCTCTCTTGTTCTCTCTCCCTATATATATAATGTGTATACGCATATTACTCTTTTGTATAAAAACAATGTGGAGAATACACATACATCTCTAAGGATTTATAGTACAAATTTTTACAATCCCTATCAAAATACCAACAGCATTTTTCACAGAACTAGAATAATCCTAAAATCTGTATGAAGCTACAAAAGACCCTGAATAGCCAAAACAATCTTTAAAAAGAACAACAAATCTAGGGGGTGTCATAATCCTGGATTTCAAGATTTAATTTTTTTTTTTTGTAGTAACAAAGCTGTAGTAATCAAAACAATATGGCACCTGCACAAAAACAGACACATAGATCAGTGAAAAAGAAAAGAGAGCCCAGAAATAAACTCATGTTTACATGGCCCATTAGTCTTCAACAAAGGAGGCAAGAATATGAAATGAGGAAAAAGTGTTGGGAAAACTGGACAGCTAAATCCAAAAGAATGAAACTGGACCACTTTCTTACACCATATAGAAAAATAAATTAAAATGGATTAAGGACCTAAATGTGAGACCTGAAACCATACAAATTGTAGAAGAAAACATAGGCAGGAATTTCTGTGACATTGGCTGTAGCACCATATTTCTAGATATATCTCCTAAGGCAAGAGAAACAAAAGCAAAATAAACTATTGGGACTACATCAAAATAAAAAGCTCTGCACAGTGAAGGAAACAATCAACAAAAATAAAAGACAACCTATTGAAGAGGTGAAGATATTTGCAAATGATCTATCTGATAAAGTGTTAGTTTCCAAAATATATAAAGAACCTACACAACTCTTGGATCACTATATTGCACACCTGAAACTCATATATCCTGTAAGTTAACTATCTTGGAATTTAAATAAAATAAAATAACAATAAGAACCTTACAATTCAACACTAAAAAAAAAACCAAGTTAAAAAACTGGGGAGAAGACATGAACAGACATTTCTTCAAAGAAGACACACAGATATAGCCAACAGACACACGAATAAATGTTCAATATCACTCACTATCAGAGAAATACAAAGCAAAACCACAATAAGATATTACTTTATACATATAAGATATTACTTTATACATATATATGTATACACACACACACACACACACACACACACACACACACACACACACACACACTGGAATATCACTTAGCCATAAAAAAGAATGGAATCTTGCCATTTGCCACAATATGGATGGATCTAAAGAGTATAATGCTATGTGAAGTCAGATAAAGACAAATACCATATGATTTCACTCATATACAGAATTTAAGAAACAAAACAAATGGAGAAAGTAAAGAAACAAAAAACAGACTCAGTATAGAGAACAAACTGACAGTTACCAGAGGGGAATTAATGCTGCTTTTCTTATCTATCAGATTAACTGGGAACTGAACTCTGATAATTATCAGAGGGGAGGTAGGTAGGAGGACAGGTGAAATAGATGAAAGAAATTAAGAGTATATTTAACATGTTGAGCACTGAGTATATACAGACTTGCTGAATCACTACATTGTACACCTCAAACAATGTGACTCTGTATGTTAACTACATGGATTTAGAATTTAAAAAATTAATAATAATAAAGTAAGGGCACCCAACTGGCTTAGTCAGTTAAATGCCTGGTTCTTGATTTCAGCTCAGGTCATGATCTCATGGTTCAGTTCATAGGATTGAGCCCTGCACAAGACTCCATGCTGTCAGGGTGGAGTCTGTTTGGAATTCTCTCTCTTCCTCTCTCTCTGCCCCTCCCTCATTTGTGTGTGTGTGTGTTCTCTCTCTCTCTCAATACCAATAAACATTAAAAAATATATTAAAAAATAATAAAGTATAAGTTTAGTCTGTAGGCCATATGAAGAAATCTCCAAGACTCTTTCATAGCCTTATTATCAAATGCTGAAATTAAATGTTGTAAATATGGTAAAATTTAGTGTAGTTATATTTGTAATTCATTGTTATTCAATATTTAATAATACTTTTCTATATATATTCTTACTTATAAACCCTATATACCTGGACACCAATCTGTCACTCTTTCATATAAAGTGCTCTATCACTGTTTTTGTCTCCTTTATTACCATACATGCTTAATTTATTCCAATCTAAAATACATTACAAAAATTTTTGTAAACTTGAATTAAAACATTAGGGTCTAATATACATGTAAAATAAATGAGCTTGTTAAGAGAAAAAAAATAAACGTTCTTCTCAGTCATTATTCACACATGACTTATCAAATAGAAAGCTCAAAATTTAAGATATATTATCAGAAGGTAAACTGCTACAGAGGAGTATAATTTTATATTTTCATATTTTGATATCACAACTTAGTTTACTTGGCTAGATCATGAAGCTAAGATAATATCTATCCACATTAGAATTTCTTAATGAATAAGGAAAGCACTACAATAATATTTCATAAAGCACTTCTTAAATTGTCTTGTTAATGCTTACCACTGGTCATTAGAAAATGTAAAAAGTCAGGATATTTCAGTGTATTCACTATTTTAGAATACCTTATTAATGTGTATGATTACTAAAAGTCACTAAAGATTATATTTGTACTTGAAAAATAATCAATTGTGAGACACTTACCTAATGTAAGCAAAAATTTAAGTCTTTCAGAAATATCCAAGCTTTGAAATAATTTTCTTCCCTACATAAAATGGGAAAAGAAATTTGTGTTAAAATTTACATCTTTTTTCAGGGAGGTATTTTTTCCCCCAGAGCTGAAAATGATTTTATCAGGTACCTCTTTTTCTCTTCAGAGGATTTATTTCACTTTTAGAGTTAGCTCCATTAAGGAAGAATCATTGGTTTAACATTTAAACATTTCACATTTCTAAGGACCAATTACATTCTAATTTGGTCTCAAGCATTCCCCATTTTTGAAACGTATATATACCTGGTTGTCTAGAGAGATTCCAGGCCACCAGGAGTCTGATTTGATTAAGAGACCAAATGTCCCCTGTGAAAGAGTCATACTCTCCTTACATTTACCTAATTCCTACTTATATATCATGAGATCCAGGTAATCTGTCATCTCTATTAAAAAACATTCCATGACACTCCTTTCTCCTCCCACAATGAATAAGACAACCATCCTTTGTGCTTCCATAGAACCTGGTACATTTATTTTAAGACACATACATTGTATTTTAATTGTTTTCTTATTAGCCGCAGGGGAATGCTTGAAATAGTCTGGAATCACTTATAACTTCAACAATTATGTGTTGAGCAACTGTTGTGTGCCAAATTGGACTTTCAACCACAAGTTCTATAACTTGGGGGAAATTACTTAATCACTTTAAGTTTTACTTTTTTCATTTATAAAACTGGAATATTAACTGTATGTGACACACAGGTTGCAATGAGGATTATATAATGTATGAAAAGTGCTTGGCATTTATTGCACACAGAAAATCCTTCATAAATGTTGGCAATTATGTTTCCTTTATTATTAACAAATTAAACTTATAGGATCCTTTAAGTAGACTTAAAAGGAAAGGCTTACAGGATGCCTGGGTAGCTTAGTTGATTGAGCATTTGATTACTGATTTTCAGCTCAGGTCATGATCCCATGGTCATGAGACTGAACCTCACACTGAGCTCAGTGTTGAGTGTGGAGCCTGTTTGGGATTCTCTCTCTCCTCTCTGTCCTTCCTCTGCTTGTGCCCTCTCTCTCTTTCTCTCTCTCAAAATAAATAAACATTTAAGAAAAGGAAGAAAAGGCTTAAGAATATAGCTTGGTCTTTACGTGGAGGAAAAAAAAGTCTCTATGTTCTTTTTTTAAGAAAGAGCAAAAAGCTTTCTTAAACATTTATGGAATTAGAACTATAGGTGGAGAGATCATTGAAAGAAAAAGTTGCCATTCCTCTTTTAATTTCTTACTCTACTTCTATTAATCTTCTAGAAATGCAAGTTTGACTTAGTCAATATCTTATTTAAAATCTTTAAATGGTCTTCCATACCTTATATAACTAAATATAAACTTCTCAATTCAAAAATCAAAGTCTTCTAGAATATGGCTCTGATATATCTTTTTGATCTAAGTGTTTACTATTTATCTACCTGTGATAAACACACACACACACCACATATGAAGCAGTTCAATTTGACTACTTGCAATACAGTGAACACACTCTGCCTATTCAGGCATACAGGCTTTGACTCATGTTATTTACCTACCAGCAATTTTTTTCTTCATGGCTATCAAAATTGTGTATATATCCTTTATTTCATTCCCACTCCTGAATGTTAATTTTGTGAGTTAAAGAATTCAAAATTCAAAGTACCTCTCTCAGCACTCTGATAGCATTGTGCCACTGCTTTCTTATATCCAAGCTACTAAGAAGTTTAATGTCAATCTTATTCTTGGTAGGTAAGTATGTCTTTTCTCTTCGACACATTTGGAGATTTTTCATTAACAGTGATAACTTAGTGAAGGCAGCTTGGCGTGTAGTTAAGAGTACAGCTTTGCATGTAGTTGATAGGTACAAATCTGCTCAAGTACTGTAACTGGAGAGGTTGCTTAATTTCTCTGTATTTCAATTTCCTGATCTGTAAACTAAAGATAATAATTAAATTTTATAAGACTGGTGTGAGTATTGACTGAAATAATAGATGTAAAGAGATTAGAAAAGTACCTGATTCTTGAAAAGTTCTCAATAAATGTTACTCATTATTTCATTATTGGTTATTCTTCTAAAAGTAGAGTATACGATTTCTAAGTATTTGTTGTTGTTGTTGTTGTATGTTGTGATTTTTTTTTCATTTGCCTTGCAAGGTAATTAGTGGGTTCTTTTTAACCAACACCTTTAGTTTAGGTTTCTAATACTAATATATGACAAATATTAGAACATCTGGAACTATCTTCCCTGCCTTTTAAATTTTCTTTTATATTTTTAATCTCTTTATTTCTTTGTGACATATTCTGGGGGAATCATTCAGCTTTATCATCTATGATCAGGGTGTCTAGTTTCCTATGATCCATCCATTTACTTCTTTATTTCAACAGTTACATTTTTTTTCCCTTAAAACCCTTAACTGGTTCTTGTTCTTTTCATCAAATGTTCTTGATGCACAGTTTCTATAATTGTTTCACAAATGGAATTGTTTCCTTTATCTCCTAAAGAATATGTACATTTATTTTAAAGTACTTTCAGTGGTATAAATTCTTCTGTTTCTTTTTTTATTGTAGATCTATGTATTTATTGCATGTATTGTATTGTAGATGCATTGTTTTAGGTGTTTGGTATTTCTTAGATATGTTCTCACCTCTTAATACAAATTTTCCTATACAACTTTTGGACTATGGAAACTTCTGGGTGAACAGTGGCTGTCTGCTTTTCTGGTGATAGATAAGAGCTTCCTAGCAAAACAGTATTCCTACAGTTTCTCATCTATTTTCTAGGATTTTTAGCATACCTAAAGTTCCCTTTTTAGTTGTTAGTGTGCTATTAATTTATATCTTAATATTTTATATCAATTCTAACAGTTTGATGGAGTAGAGGAAGATTTAAGCTTATATTCAGTATGCCATTCTAAACTAGACTATCTAAACTTAAGTACCACTTAAAATGTCATGAAGCCCCTATTATGAAATAAATATTTCCTTTCTTGGAATTCACATAGCTCTTCTGACTTTATCTTCCAAGTTTATGGACTATTTGCTATATAACATACTATACTAAGTACTTCATACATATACACACACACACACATATACATATATAATTTTACTTCATTTTTCCAACAGCAGTATAGATGAAAAATTTCTGATTCTAAAGATCTCATTGTCCAAGTAAAGTAGGCACATGTGACACGTGTCATAATAAAAGAGGAAAGAAGATAAGGACCTAATGCTTGCAGTTATTTGGAAGTAGGATTAACAGACCGTTAATTGTTCCTCCAAAATTACTCCCATCTTGGCCATAACAGGCTGTTAGCTGTCCCTCTAAATTCATTCTCATCTTCTTTCTCAATATTTATATGTCCAGCTAAAGACTACATTTCTTAGTCTCCCTTGTACCTATATTCAACGTAGCCACTTAAGTAAAATGTCACCAATGAAAAATACAGAGTTGATATTTGCACTTTTAGATCATCTTTTTTAAAAATTATTTTTCATGTTTATTTATTTTGAGAGCGCGCGTATGAGCAGGGGAGGGACAGAGAGGGAGGAAGAGGGAGAATCCCAAGCAGGCTCCACACTGTCAGGCCAGAGACCAATGTGGGGGTCAATTTCATGAACCACGAGATCAAAACCTGAGCCAAAATCAAAAGCTGGACTCTCAACTGAGACACGCAGGTACCCAGATCATTTTCTTAAAGACAGTACCATGAACATACTCCTCTCCTTCCTTATGGATAAAAATGATGATAAAGAAACTGGCTTTAGAAACTAGACATTTGAGATTGACAGAGCCCGAGTCTGGATTTCTGCATGATGTGGAGTGTTACAGGAGGCACAAAACACCTATGTTCTCTAAGCTACTATATCTTTAAAATCTTTCTCTTTAATAGCAGATTAGTCTTTGCCCTAATAAATAAAGAGAGTATCTAGGAAAGGTCTCATAAAATACAACTACAAAGTGAGTCTTCTAGAAAATATAAGAGAATAGAAGAGAAGAAGGTATTTAGGGAAAAAAGAATACCACAGAACGGAGAGCATGAACACGTCAAAGGGTGTAAGTAGTTTTAGAGCAAACATTTCTAGAACTAATTTTTTACACTTAGTATGGTGTAAAATTTTCATACTTAGTAAAAGAACAAAACAAACACTTCTAAAGATATCAAAATAATATGCAAATAAACTGTCAAACAGTATTTTTTTAACAAGTCAAATAGATTTAAGCCTTTTTCCCTTGTATCTAGTGAATCCAGAAAGCAAAAACGTATTATTACTAAGTAGCTCTCCTTAGAGAGCTCTCCAAAAAATCTTAATCTAATAAGCATACAATTTCTTATTAGTTTAATATTTCTTTATACATACCACACAAAGCTCAAATAAAATGATTCCAAGAGACCACACATCTGATTTGGGGCCCGAAGGCAATGGTTTTTCAATTGGCATATGATCAGTGCTTTTGAAAATTCCTTGCGCAATTACCTCAGGGGCCAAGTATGATGGATACCTACAATGATATATTAAATAAATGAACAATTACTACAAACTACAAGAGTAAATGTAATACTATGCTTTTACTATCAGTATAGTAAGATCTATGTAAAAGTCCAGTGAAATCAGATTAACATCTTTGCTAGGAAGAATTCCAAACTATCATAATATAGATCTTTGTGTCTAGAATCAAGAGAAAATATGAGTCTCAAATAATTTTAAAGCTACTGTGTCTCTCTGAAGCATTAGTTCCTTTCTTTGCTTTCCTCTCTTTCTGAGCCATTGTCTTCTTGCAGAATTCTGTTTCCAGGTGTCTTCCTTTCCTTCTTACTACCTGTCTTCTCCTTACATGTAACTATTATTTAAAGTACATTCTATCTTTGAAAATAGTATGTATTCTTTTAAGTAGTAGGAATGTCAAAATCTTTAAAATTATAAATATGGAAAAGACTCTCCCATCTCCGTACTCCAAAAATATACCCATACATATTTATATAGAGATAAACTTGACCGTCCATCACCACTGCTCCATGGGGCCGCATACTATACACACTACTCTGCACACCTTTGCTTTTTCACTTAGAGTTCATTTTAGAGATCATTCCATAAAAATAAGTGTAGATTTGCCTCATTCTCTTTGAAAATTGTCAATAATTTCATTGTATTGATGCACTTAATTTATTTGGCCAAACTCTGAAGGACATCTTGGAAGTTCCATTCCTACCCAGATAATCAATTGAGACCTATTCCATTTATTGATACTTTATTTCCCTAGAACTAGGGAACTAGAACTAGTCCATAGTACCAGCTTCTACCACATATAAATTCTCTCCATACATGTTGGTTTGCATCTTAGCTACCTATTTTGTTCTATTGGTAAGCTTGCCTGACACCGTACCATTATACTATTTTAAGTCTATAACATTATATAAATAATCACCAATAATTGCTAAATCAAATCCTCTCAAAACACACACATCTTTTAATTCCTCTGCAGGAGTGTCTAGGTACTTTTCAGATGTTTGTTTACATATATATATATTTAATTTTATATTTCACATTTATATTATGCTTTCATATTATTATTTAATTAATAATTAAACAATATTTTTATAATATAAATATAACATTCAATATAATCTATATTATTGTTTAATAAATATAAATTGTATATAACATATACTTTAATTAATAATTAAATAATATTCTCAAAACTTAACTATTATTTATGTTACTTATTATAATAACATATATTATAACAAATAATATAATATATGTTATGTTCTTGTTACAGTTATTTTTAATTCATATATGTCTATATATCTTAAAAAATAAACCATATAATTTTATANTAACAGTCTATGAACATGGTATCTCTATATTTATTTAGGCCTTTTGTAATGTCTTTTAAAAAGGATTTATGTTTCTTTCACAGAGATAGTGAACATACCTGATTAGATTCTTATTAGGTATTATATATATTTTTGCTGATTTGTAAATAATTTCTTTGTATTAATTTTGTATCTACAACCTCACTAAACCCTCATCTTTTATGGGAGAATTCTTTTGAGTAGTCTTGTAGATAATCAAATCAGTTATGCTTAACTGATTTGTTTAAAGTGACAGTTTTGTTTCCTCCTTTCAATCATTATAGCTCCTAGTACAAAAATTTCTATTGGTGTTAACCATGAATAAGTTTAAAAAGTTTTTAAAATGTATTTATAAATACCTCTTCTGCATTTATTACAAAGAGAACATATGATTCTTTTCATTTATATTCTATAATGAGTTTAAATATATTAGTTAATTCCCTAATGTTTAACCAACCTTGCATTCCTGGAATTTTTGTTTCTAATAATTTCACTGAATAAATCATAATTTTATGATTCTTCTTTCCATTTATATTTATCTGATTTCTTTTCCTTGTGCAACTGCATTCATTAGTGCCAGGAATACATTGTCAAATGACAGTGGTGTTAATAAACATTTTGTTTAAAACCTGAAAACTTTTGGGTTGAGATCAGTCTCTCTACCTAATAACAGACAGATATAGATAGGTGGATGATTTTCACTACATTAAGGAAGTATTCACATAGTCCTTTTTATTAAGAATTTTAGGGGCGCCTGGGTGGCTTAGTCGGTTAAGCGTCCAACTTTCGCTTAGGTCGTGATCTCGCGGTTCGTGGGTTCGAGCCCCGCATCGGGCTCTGTGCTGACTGCCAGCTCAGAGCCTGGAGCCTGTTTCAGTCTGTGACTCCCTCTCTCTCTGACCCTCTCCTGCTCACGCTGTCTCTCTCTCTCCTAGAAATAAATAAAAATATTAAAAAAAAAAGAATTTTAATGAAAATGTTATGATGTTAAATCAAATGTTTTTAAGAATCCAGAGAAGTGATTCCTTGAATTTTAATTCTGATATATTACTCTATTAAATTATGATTACAGATTTCCTAACCATCTGAATATTTAGAGGGAGAGAGAGAAAGGGAGAGAGAGAGAGAATCCCAAGTACACTCTGCACTCAGCGCAGAGCCCAACGTGGGGCTTGAACCCACCAACTATAAGATCATGACCTGAGCCAAAATTAAGAGTCAGATGATTAACTGACTGGACCACCCAGGCACCCCAAATATAAAAAATATTTTAGCAGGAAATTCAACAATAAATATAAAGGAGTTGGTAAAATCATATTATTATATAAAATATCTTATCAGACTAAAATACTGTTAATATCTTCTGTCTTCTAAAATAAAAAAATGTAAGCCATTTTATTTAATAAAAAAGCCTTTGGACTCCAGGGTGGCTCAGTCTGTTGAGTGGTTGAGCATCCAACTTTAGCTCAGGTCATGATCTTGTGTTCCTGAGTTTGAGCCCCGCATCTGCTCTCTATGGTCAGCACAGAGCCCACTTCAGTTTCTCTCTCTCTCTCACTTGTGCTTTCTCTCTCTCACAAAAGTAAATAAAACATTAAAAAACCAGACAAAGCCTTTTTAAAAAGTATACTCTATAAAATGTGTCAAACTTCTAACTTTAATTTTCTAATGAATTGATTTTATGAATAATTCCAAAACAACTTAAGTTGATTTGCTGAGATGGAAATTATTACTTTTCTCAGTGAATCCTCATGGTATTTTAGCTATATCTTTATGGTTCTCTAATGACTATAAGATACTTACTTTACTTGTTTTATAGGTATGTAATGGACTATACACAATATGTAATACAACCCATTTTTATGTTGGTTTTTTTTTTATGTTTATAATACTTAGTATACAAAAATTTACCCTCCTTTGAAAAAACCCAAACAACTTGAGGGCATTGGTGTATCATATTCACTTTTATAAACCCTGTGCAACTACCAAAAAAATTTAAATATAATAGATGCTCAGTAAATTTTTGTTAAAAAATAACATTTCCTTTCAAAAATGCCCATTAAGACTACCTCACAGACAATCTTTTAAAAGTTTATTTGTTTATTTTGAGAGAGGGAGAGAGGGCATATATGTGTGAACAGGGGAGGGGCAGAGAGAGGGAGAGAGAGAATCCCAAGGAGGCTCTGCAATGACAATGCAGAGCCCAAGGTGGAGCTTGATGTCACAAATCACAAGATCATGACCTAAGCCAAAATCAAGAGTTGGTCATAACTGACTGAGGCACCCAGATACCCCTTTACAGGAAATTTAAAAAGGACACAGTACATAAGTATCAGATATACTGAGAATTACTAAATTTAAATCTTACTGCCTAGAAACAAAAGAAACAAAAACAGGGGCACCTGGGTGGCTCAGTTGGTTAAATGTCTAACTTCGGCTCAGGTCATCATCCTGCAGTCTGTGAGTTTGAGCCCCATGTTGGGCTCTGTGCTGCCAGCTCAGAGTCTGGAACCTGCTTCAGATTCTGTGTCTCCTTCTCTCTGTCCCTCCCCACCTCCACCCCCATTTCTCTCTCTCAAAAATAAAAAAACATAAATTAAAAAAAAAAGAAACAAAAACAGCTTTAGAAATAAAAATGAGTGGAACTCTGCCCTACTTATTGCATTGGTACATACCCTTTCTTCGTTTATCATCAGACTTAGTCATGAGCACAATTATCTGGCTTTTTCAATTCCAGGACATTAGATTATAATGGCACCCTGCAATAGTGACTACAATAAAAATGTGTAAGTATATGGAACATCTATGTAATATATGTAGGCACTCAAATATTACTTCCATTTCTCTTCCTGCATTAATCTATAGCCACCTCCTCATACTATGATTGCCAGTACTTACTTACATGTAAAATATAAGTCAATTAAATCAGAGGATAGAACTTAAATTCAAATAGGTAAATTAGGTTTTAAATTTATTTCCATTTTAATACAATGATGATGATGATGTTACTAATATCTGCCTTTAATCTGCTCATATATTTCTCTCATATACAAATTTGTATTATGTTATTTTAACCCTAGAGTGATCATATTGCTCGTCTAAACGACATCTCTGTAAACAACTAAAACCTAGTGGAAGAAGTATGGCTTTGATATTATTATAATACCTGTGTTCCAGTTTCATTTTTAACAGGACTATGGTTACTTAATCTGAAAATAGGAGGGGCGCCTGGGTGGCTTAGTCGGTTAAGCATCCGACTTTCGCTTGGNTAGGAATAGTAATGTCTACCTCACCAAACTGTTATAAATATTAGTGAGTACCTAAAGATGTTTTTATAAAAATGGAAAATATGACACAAATACAACACTGTATTTCTAATCATAACACCATAATACAACTAGATGGAAAACTGTTTATTTTTAATCCTGATTTCCAGAAAATCTTATCCAAAAATATTGCTGTGGTTAGATAAAAATCGAGAAATACTATAGGTAAATCTTTATACCTAAAAGTTTCAACTGGTAATCTCTAGAAACAGAGGTGATCCTTGCTCCAAAAATTCGAATTTCCCTTCAAATCAAGAAATAATTAAAGTAATTAATAAAAATAATAAACCTTAGGATTGTTTTTAAATACAGACTATCTTCTTTCGACATGTGTCTCTTCTTTAGCATAGCATTTCAACACTCAAAGAAAATTACCAGAACTCTGCTTTAAGTATGCTTTAAGTCATAGTATGACTATGACTAGTGAGGTAAACATAAGTGGCTTTCATCATCTGTTTGATGTTTTAACAAGGTATTAAGCTACTGGCCAACTGAAATGAATGTCCAATTTCTAACTCTTTACAATATTCTGAAACAGATGTTAACATTTTACTTTGTTGTTCCTTAATATTTGTCTTTTGAATCAACGGCAAGCTTCTTCTGGTGTAAATATTTTCTTTCATGCCTTAGCTGTTTGATCACTTTATTTTTCCTGGCTAATGTTTCACATTTTGCTCTTTGATACTTTCTGGTCAGGCCCTTTGGGTCCAAGACTTCAAAGTAAACCAGAACAAATGGCACACAAGACCAATTCTACTCAAGCATTTTAAATTCAAATATAGTTCTTCAACATGCTTGATGTGCTTTACAAAAAATCACTTCCTTTCTTCTATTCATTACTAAATAAAGCACCTTGGATTTAAAGGTAAAAAAATTAAAGTAATTTATGTTTAAATTATGGTTTTGGAGTTCTTTCTCATACAGATTGATCTAGACAACCTGAAGCAGCAGCAATCACATACTTCCTATCAGACTACTGCTCCCTAAAAAGTACTTCAAAAGGCAATTATTGCATATTAAAGAAGACATTAGAGCTTTATTGTGGACTTATTTTTATTACATTTAAAGGTTTCTTTTTTTTAAACAAATAAAATGTAGGCTATTTTTATAAAATAGTTTTCGAGCTTGGAAAACAATTGTTTGTTTCCTACAACCACAAGTTTTGGTATGCAAACTATACAATTATTTATTGTACCTTAATAAATAGGCCATCAAAAGAGGAAATTTTCCCATGAAACAAAGAGTTTCTTGAGGAGACGAATCTACCTTATCCATTTTTGCACATCCAGCAACCAGAAGAGAAGGTGCTCAATAAATATTGTCTTAATAAATAAAGGAAGGAATACCGAAGCAATTTATTTTAAGATTATTAGCTATGTCCTAACTAACAAAAATTTTAGGTACCACCCTACAATCTACTTTATAAAGATGAAAGGATAATTTAGAAATGAATCTCTTTTTTTAAACATCTAATTAAGCAACGTTCTCTTGCAAAAACACATGCCATGATTCCAAACCACCATTCTTGGTAATAGAGTGACAGAACTGATTTGAGAGGGCCCAAAGAGCAAAACACAAATGGATACTATTAAAAAAATCATGGGGTGCCTGGGTGGCTCAGTGGGTTAAGCGTCCAACTTTGGCTCAGGTCATATCTCACAGTCCTAGGGTTCAAGCCCCGCCTCGGGCTCTGTGCTGACTGCCAGCTCAGAGCCCAGAGGCTGCTTCAGATTCTGTGTCTCCCTTTCTCTCTGCCCTTCCCTCACTTGCTCTCTGTCTCTGTCTCTCAAAATAAAATAAAGACATAAAATAAATAATAAATAAATAAGTAAATAAATCACAAAGCAACTGAACATTATGGTTCAAGTCTCTAGATTAGATAACACTACTATATCAATTTTATTTTTTTATTTTTATTTATTTTTTTAAAAATTTTTTTAATGTTTTATTTCTAGGAGAGAGAGAGAGAGACAGCGTGAGCAGGGGAGGGTCAGAGAGAGAGGGAGTCACAGACTCTGAAACAGGCTCCAGGCTTTGAGCTGGCAGCACAGAGCCCGACGCGGGGCTCGAACCCATGAACTGCGAGATCATGACCTAAGCAAAAGTCGGACGCTTAACCGACTAAGCCACCCAGGTGCCCCTACTATATCAATTTTAATTTCTTTGTTTTGGTATTTGTTTTGTGGTTATATAAGAAAACTCCTTTCTTTAGGAATACAAACTGAAGTATTTAGGGTTAAAAAGCCATCAGATGCATTAACTACTCCTAAATGATTAAAAAAAACTTATATGTATATACACGTATATGTGTAAGAAAAAGGAAAGAGATAAAGCAAATGTAGTGAAATGTTAACCTTTGGGGAATCTGAGTGAAGGCTATACAGTGATTCTTTGTACTACTTTGAAATTTCTATGTATTGAAAATAATGTCAAAATTAAACACTCAAAAAATAAAAGAATTATATTATTAAAATGTCTAAAGAACAATCCCACAATAAATATAACACAAAAATCTGCATCACAAGCATCTGGTTGAAACAGGATAAAATAGCTTTCCTTTCTTAGAGGCCAACGTAAACTAGAATTCCCTATCAGAAGTGATCAAATAAACGTCTCCAAACTTAAACACAGACTTTCTACCCCATTACCTCTGATACCTACAGTGACTCAATTTGAGTCTTAATATACAATTATATCTCAGAGAACAAGGAATTAAACTTAGAAACAGTACCAAATGATATAAGAATAATATTTCTCAGTCTTTTAAGGAACACACATTATCATTAAATGAGAATTAAGGCCTTCTTGTGTTAATTTTATCTAATTCTGGATGAAATAAAATTAATTAGTAAGCATTAAAAGGTGAAGAAGTTCAATATTCTATTAGACTCTGACAGTTCAATGAAATATCAACATCAGGTATATTTTGGATACTGGGAAAAACTCGTTGTCTACTCTTTTAAAAGTATATGGAAGATTAAAATATGTTAATAAAGGAAAGCTAGTTTTTTAAATCAGAAAGTAATATCACTATTAACAGAATATACATTTTATCAAATATTACAAAGTTTAAGATAATCTGAGAAAAAAAGAAAACATATCCTCACCCAATTGGGAAATCAACATCGTCACCATGAGCTGTCATGTGATAAAGTCCAAATTTAGCCAATTTAACATGTCCCTACAATAATAAGAAGAAAAGCACTATTAAATACTATATTACTAGTAGGAAAAAATATCAGAATATATTTCATAAGTAAGGAAATCACCATTAGTGAGGTACATTAAAAATCATATTTTATTATATTAAAAACTGTTTACCAATGCATGAAGCCTGCTTTAAACTAATTACAAATATATGTGTATGTATATGTATACACTTACATATGTATGTATCTATATACACATATATAACTTGTATATAGATATCAAAACAACAAATAACTTAAAAATTTTTTCCTTTAATATTTTCCAGATATGTTGACAAGACAAAAAGAGCAGAAATGTTTTCATTTGTCTTGAATCCCTGCTTAGAACATCTTTGATAATTTTCACAAAAGAATGTTTTTTCAAGGAGTTAAAAGTCCATTCATAATGTTATAAATTTAACCCTGACAAGGGAATTCTTTACTTGAAAAGATCAGTTCCCAAATCATTAAGATATTAGTGAATCTGCTAGATTCATAATCGTTTATATTGTTTGAAAAGGCCATAATATGATGAGTGAGATTCTTAATAAAAGACAAATATAAATTTTGTAAGTCTCTTTAAGTTTTCCTCCTTTTAGGTATTTAAGACTTTAAAAAACATTAAGTTGATTTTAAGATTTGTTTTTTCTCAAGAACTTTATTTCTCAGAATTACAAAACATTTATATCTTAAAACAACTCAGATTGGTTATATACTCCACTGCCATAAATATGAAATTAATGAGTACCATTTTAGCTTTTATGATTTTGAATACCATAGCATAATTGTATTAAAAGTCTGGAAAAGACTTAATCCTTCTAATATAAAAAGGAGGAAAAGAATAATCCTTCTAATATAAAAAATAATTCTCCAGACATAATTCTCTCAAAACTATTTTATATGCTTATGAAAAAAATGAAAGTATGATTTTTCCTGAAAATATACCATCTTGCTACCCATAATTCTCTTACAGGGGTTGACTTGCTTCTTATTAATCCCCCATAAGATACGCAAGTAGAGAAGTGGTACTCCAATAAAAAAAAGAAGCTGGGTATGAACAGCTGGTAAATAAAGACAATAAATGGGGAATAAAATAAAGAAGAAAAAACAGGGAGGAGGAAGAAGACTAAACAGGAGAAAATGCAACAATACAGTTGCACTATCAAAAAAATACTGTGTCAAGAGAAGCTTTCTTTAAATTTTAAAGAATTTAAATGAAAGCAAATTTAGGGGTGCCTGGATGGCTCAGTTGGTTACATGACCAACTCCTGATTTCAGAGGAGGACATGATCTCACGATCTGTTAGATGGAGCCCCATGTCATTAGCTCCGTGCTGGCAGCAGGGAGCCTGCTTGGGATTCTCTCTATCTCTCTCTTTCTGCTCCTCCCATGCACGCATGCTTTCTCTCTCTCTCTCTCAAAATAAATAAACTTTTTTTTTTTTTTTAAATGAAAGCAAATTCAGAGGGCTGGACTGGGAAGCTACAATGCATACATTTCAGAAAGTGAATGAAAGGAAAAACAAAACATGAAGTTAGAAAATGAGTCTTGGGGAAGAAGGAATAATGCATATGAAAAAACTCATGGACTTAAAAAATTAAAGGATAGTTCTTTTTCTTTTAATTGCTTATTTATTTTTGAGAGGGGGGCAGGAAAGGCAGAGAGAGGGAGATAGGATCCAAAGTAGGCTCTGTGCTGACAGTGGAGAACCAATGTAGGGCTAGATCTCACGAACCCCAAGATCATGACCTGAGCTGAAGTCAGACACTTAATCAACTGAGCCACCCAGGCACCCCATTAAAGGTAGTTGTTTTTTTCTAACCACCAGAAGTATGTCACGTTCATACAGCCATTTCATTATGAATATTATTAAAACGTATTTGTATTCCAAAGACCCTCTGATTGAAAGGGTCTGCTTTCAGTAGCTTTCAACCACAAAAAACAAGTAAATATTTAATGTATTATATGACAATTACCTTTCGGTCCAAAAGAATATTATGAGGAGAAAGTGCCCGGTGTACTATACCATGCTTGTTCATATACTGCAAACCCTGAAGTACCTCAAATGCTATGCACAAAGCCTTTGAATAGCTACAAAGAAAACAAAAAGTCACAGATCAATAGATATAATTACAAAGCAGATACAGAACCTGTTTTAAAAAATGAAATGACATTACAAAAATTCAAAGAGCTGTATTTTTATTATTATTCCTCCTCTATTCAGAGAAAATACAATCTAGATATTTTATAAACTATCCACCACATATGTATTTTGGATTTTCTGATTATAACAGAATTGATCTGGCAAAGATCCTACAGTTTTCAAAGCCTACTCTAATAGCAGGGAGGGAGTTGAATTTTGGCGATGCACAATTAACCTTCTGCAGGTTTGGCTTTGCCAAAATATCTGGAAAACTTTCAGGCAGAATTAAGTCAATGAAAACCACCTTTCCTGCTGGAGACAAAATACCTAAATTCCTAAGAAATAGCTAAAATGTATTTTATGGTAAGATAGACATGAGGTTACTTTCCATATTCACAAAACAACCCCTAGCAATTGACTAATTATCAAGCATTTCTCTTTAATCTTCCTAACCCATCTTTCAGTGAAAGGCCCAGTTTCTCTCTCTCTCCATCTCTCATTTTTTTTTAAATCAATCACCATTAATGTGGGAAGTTAGGGATGATATATAGAAAAGTGTGAAAGACTAATTCAAACCCAATCCCCCAAAGTATCAATAGTAATATTTTGGTATAGATTTCTTATCTATCTATTTTTATTGGTTTATCTTATACTTTGTTGTTTTTTTAAGATTTTTTTTTTTTATTTTTACGTAATCTCACTCAATGTGGACTCAAATTCACAACTCCAAGATTGAGTCACATGCGCTATCAGCTAAGCCAGCCAGGTATCCCTGACATTTTAAACTAGACTTTTAAAAATTAAATTAATATCTGTAGGTAATCACTAACAGTAATTTTTTAAAGAGGTATCAATAAGCCAATAGTATATATAAATAAAAAAAATAGTCAACCTCAAAGCTGGCAGAATAAAAGGAAAAAAAGAACAAAGAACAAAAGGAACAATTAGAAAATCATAGACTTTAATTAGGATATATCAAACATCATATTAAATAATGTAAATATCTAAACTGAAAGATAAAAATTGAAATAAAGATGATCAGATTACATAGGATTTAAGATTAAATTATACTCAGGCTATATGAAACACACATTAAATAAGAGATGTACATTAAAGTAAAAGGATGGAATACCAGATCACTAATTATCATGGGCTTGCTTGGAGGGACGAGTTGACTGCAAGAGAACATGTGGAAATTTTACCTGACAGAACTGTTATATTCTTGATTTTGATGATGATTACACTAATGAGTTTGTCAACTGACTGACCTGTACACTAAAAAGATATTTTAAAATATATAAATTATAGCTCAATAAACCTAATGTTAAAAAAGTAAGCTGATTTTAAGCTGAATAAAATCTTTAAAAAAAATTTATAATATGACTCCCTGCTCCAAATTAAATTCATAAGAAGGAACAAGACATGAAAAGCTATAATCCCTTTCCTCTCATCCTAGTCTGACTTTCCAGAGGTATCCACCCTTAGCAGTTTCTGTTTTCAATTCTTCTGCTGTTTATACTTTAGTTAATGTTATTAAGTCTGCTATGCAAGATGATATAATTAATATACTTCTACAACATTCTCATTTTCCTTTCCCAACTCCTGATTTTTATATTATTTTTAAATTATCAAATTTGATACGTGAAATAAAAGAAATCTACATTCCTTTCTTGAAGGCTAAACAAATATACTAAATACATAATTATGTAATTTTATGTAAATTTTATGTAAATACATAATATGATATATAGTAATTACGTGCTAAGGAGAAAAAGGAAGAGAGAATGTGGGATAGCAAGTTGCTATTACATATAGAGAAGAAAGATCAAGGAATGGCCTCACTAAGGTGACATTTGTGCAGAAATCTAAAGGAAATGAAAATGACATGCAGCTCACTGGGAAATATGTGATTCAGGCAGAGGGCACAAGTCGTGAAGCAAGTCCTGAAGTGGAAGATTGCACAGCAGTTCAAAAAAGTGCAACAAAGTCACTGTGCATGCAGTAGAGAGAGAGAGAAGGGTAAGGTGTTAGGAGATGAGGTCAGAGACATAGCAAGGAGCCAGATCACATAAGGCTATTTAGGCTATTGTAAAGCCTTTGGCTTTCACTCTGAGATAGTTGGAAAGTGACTCTCACATTGCTATACTATAATTAGTAAATATTCATCGTAGAACTAAGAAAACAATATACACCTAAGCCACTTAACCCCTAGCTCTCAAGAGAAAATGTCTTAGTCATCAGGAATGGATATTATAATTATGAAATATATAAGCTATTATGAAGGTTATCATCAGCTATCATTTTTATACTTTTTATTCATTTTGTATTTACATTGTTATTTAGTTAGAATACATCCATGAGAAAATTTTTCATAAGGGTGGCATGAGTAGGAAATTTTAAAGCATGACGAGTCTTAAAATTTCTTATTCTTGCCTTTAAACTTGGCAAAAGATTTCTCTATTGTCTTTGAGTGTCCTTTATTAATGGTAAGAAGTCCAATATCAATCTAATTTTGTTGTAGATACCTTGTTATTCCTCTCTGGAAGCTTGGGATTATTTTTTACTTTATCCTTAGTTAGACTTAAACAATTTTAATTTTAGTTCAGTATATCTAGAGTATGGACATTTATGTTAGTAGGCAATGGGTGTCCCTTTTAATCTGAAGACTCGCATGTTCCATTAGCAGAAGAATTAACAAGGAAAAGCTGATTTGTTATGTCATTGTTTTCTCTCTCTCTACTATATATTTTAGTTAGAACTCTTAGAGAGCAAGTAAAAATTACATCTATTCTTGAGATCAATTTTCTGTTTTATTTACTATGAGTATGGCCTTTAGTCCTATCTCTTCTACTATTTAATTTCCAAGATCTTTGTTCTGTTCTCTAGTTCTTTTTTAATAGATCCTTTTCTATAATTATGGATACATTATTCTTTTGAATCTCTCTGAGGATAGTTATTAGAATTCTGCTAATTAAGAGGAAAAGAAGGGTGTTATCTTTATTTCATCTGGGGTGTTTTTTGCATTTTTAAAATTTACTTCCCCCCCTTCTCTTGGCTTTCTTTTTCTCAGACTTTTTTTTTTTTCCTCAAATGTCTGGTAATCCCTTGTCAGCCATATTTTAAAGCAATAAAGTGGTATTCTTCATAAAGTATGTATAAGAGAACTAACAGAAGTTCTAAAAAAAAAAAAGCACTTATAAAGAATGCTTATTCGAGGCTTCTGGGTGGCTCAGTCGGTTAAGCATCTGACTCTTGATTTTGACTTAGGTCATGGTCTCAAGGTCATCCCCTAGCCCTGACTCTGCATTGAGTGTGGGCCCTGCTTAAGATTGTCTCTCTCTGTCTTCCTTTGCCCCTCCCCTGCTTGCTCCTGTGCTCTCTCTCAAAAAATGAATGCTTATTTAAACTATTTCTCTTTATCAAATAGTTTCCCCCATATTAAAGTGTTACAACAGCCACTCAAGCAAATAGGAAATGTGTGAAACAAAAACAATTTGAAAGTAACAAGATTTTCCTAAACAGCCTCAAAAAAGAAACCCTTCTTTGTAAAGGTTCCAAACTTTAAAACAACTATAGTGGCATTGATAAATATGTGCATGTGAAAGAATGCAGACCTCTCCCCTTTTAAAAACAAAGAAAACTTCCTTGACATTGACTAACAAATGAAGAGCGTAGCTTTCTAAATTCATTTGGCTCTATAAGTCATGTTTACCATCATACTCTCTTCTTGTCTTGGGTCTCCCTTTCTCCAACAGGCACACACATAATTCGCAATCTTAGAAGCTGATGCCATATCCAGCTGTGACACTAGAGGACCTCAGTTGCACACTGCTTCAGTACAGATGTCTTAAATTAAAACCAAACCTTTAAAGTGATTTTCCATTAAACCAGTTCTCAAACAGCTGAACAGAGAAGACTGCATGTTCTATTTTGACAACTTGCTTTCGCTGATTGTATATTATTGGAAAATACTTATATGTCACAAAGCACATTCATGCTATTACAGAATTGATGAGCATATATGCTGAAATAATTTTTAAATATTCAAAGATATAAAATGGAAGTTCATGACATACCTTTTCTTAGCTATTACTTGAGAGTATATGTGAATTATAGCTAATGGACTCAGTACTCTTCTAAATCAGAGTAAATCAGATTTGCTTTTATGCCTTATTGTACTCTTAGGATTTAATTTTTAAATTTAAAATACAAGTATAAAGGAGAAGAAAAAGATCGGGCTGTTTTCTATAATGAGTATAATCAGTATTTGTGAAATTCTGTATATTTACTTGTTTTTCAAGCTATATTCTCTAATACTGCTTATATGATGAAGTCTTTTTAAAAATTATTTTAAAGTAGCTAATGCAATTACAATGCAACAGCAAAATAAAAAGTCGTATGTACAATAAAAGCATGTCCCAGTTAACTGAAAATGGAATTAAGATTAAGAGAGTGGGATTCACACGCGCGCGCACACACACACACACACACACACACGATGGCAGAGTATAAAAGGACTTCATCCTACACAGTTTCCAAGTCAGAATCTTGTTAATAAAGAAATCCATCACTAATCTAGAAAATGTAAATGAAACTTCAAATTAAAAAAGATTCTCTTCTTTTTGAAATTTTCAGTTACTACTGCTAATTCCAGAGACTAGAGGAGTAGCATTTACTTTGTTACCATTGTCCTTGACACCCTGAGAAGTTTAATGAGTATAAGAATCTTTGGTGATTATAAATAGAGATATGGCCAAAAGGTAGCTTTCAAAATAATGATTAATAGTTTTTAATAAAGCAATAAATAAAATAAAATACTTTCATTTATATTTAAACACATCAATTAAGTGGCCATTAGCTGTTTGGTACTGTGTTTTCATACTACTGTGTTTTTAGATTCCATGGGTCTTAAGAGGAAGACTTGATCTCTACAATCAAGAAACCTACAGTATAGTTGGAAAGATAGGTTTATAAACTAATAATTTTAATACAATTGAATTCATAGAATTTTGATATGAATATTATTCAATAATTAAGTTAGCGGACGAGAATCATCCTTTCCTTCTGTCTTCTAAGAAAAAGAAAACATGAACATCTACTTATTACATTGGTGAGACCAGAACAGGTCTTCAAAAATAAATCTTGAGAAAGTAAGATTAAAAACTAAAAAAGAAAAAAAAAAACCAATCACCACCACCACCATTACGAGCAATAGCAATTGACAATAATTTCTAGGCATGAGTCAACTTGGTTGTATCTGAATTTTGAACATGGCTTAATGAATTTCAAATCTACTAGGTTAGTACAATACTAGGTATATTTCTTTATCCCTTTCCAGATGTATTTTAAAGGAAATTTATACTGTGCTTCTGATTCACTCATCTGTAAATTATCTATAGCTGCTTGGCTTAGTCAGTTAAAACATACTGAGGCTATAACGATTGGTTTGCTTCACATGTTCATAGCCACAGATTTTCATCTAACTGCAGCCAATATTGCTAAATACAGATTGTTTGTCACAATGAGACATTGTTCAACCTCTACTTACTTAAAACATCCTGATTTGCAACTATAACTTCATAGACTTGAGGACCTGCTCTTTAATCCCATTAAGATCTTGAGACCCTTGTTCTCTAAGCCTCCTCTGTTATCTCAACCAGCCCCGTTTTGACATCCTTCTTTTATTCTAGATCTATTCTGTCATTTTGTCACTTTAACTTTTTTTTACTAGAATTCTTTTCTTTTTAATTTTTTTAAAAAAATTACATCCAAGTTAGTTAGTATATAGTGCAACAATGATTTCAGGAGTAGACTCCTTAATACCCTTTACCTATTTAGCCCATCACCCCCTCTCACAACCCCTCCTGTAACCCTTTGGTTGTTCTCCATATTTAAGAGTCTCTTAATGGCTTTTCATCTGATGGCTCTCTCCCTGGAAGAATTGC
Source organism: Crocuta crocuta (assembly GCF_008692635.1). Classification (NCBI taxonomy): domain Eukaryota; kingdom Metazoa; phylum Chordata; class Mammalia; order Carnivora; family Hyaenidae; genus Crocuta; species Crocuta crocuta. Next base: position 5,608,464 of record NW_027528804.1, read on the forward strand.
ACTTCTTTGTATTCTGAGAGTTGAAGAGCCTATGAATTCTATGGTAATAATTTCAATATAAGTTTGTCTCTCTCACTGTACCCAGAGGCAGATACTAGCTTATTCAACTTGCAATCCCTATACCTATCACAGTAACTATACAGTAGGTGTTCAATAAATGTATTCAATGGCATCCATGATGGTGCAAGAGGTGATATCTTGCAGATAACAAGATTAAATTATTCACCATTAATGAGTTAACAGTGAAAAAGTATATTACACTTGCTATGGATCAACAGTGTCAATCTTTTTATAAGTAGATTTATCCTAAGTTGACTTAAGAGGTTTTTTTTTTTTTTGAAGAATGGAAATCCTGCCATTTGCAACAATATGGATAAATCTGGAGGACATTATGCTAAGTGAAATAAGCTGGCCACAGAAGGACAAATACTGCCTGATCCCACTTATATAAACTATAAAAAATAGTCAAATTTATAGAAGAGAATGGAACAATGGTTACAAGAAAGTAAGGAAGAGAAGAAAATGGTTACCAGGCACTGGGGAGAGAAGAAAACTAACTGATTTAAGGTTTCAGTTGTACAAGATGAAGAAGTTCTAGAGATCTGCCATATAACATAGTGTCTGTAGTTAATAAGACTGTACTGCCCACTTAAAGTTTTATTAGAAGGGTAGACCTCATTTGTTAAAAGGGTAGATAAGTGTTCTTATCACACACAAAAATAAAAAGTACACAAGGAAATTTTTAGCAGTGATAAGTATGTCTATTACTTTGATTGCAATGATAGTTTCACAGGTGGATTCATATAGCCAAACTCAAATATATACATTTCAGTCTCCTTGGGTATTAATTATATTTCAATAAAAGTGTTAGAAAAGAAGATGAAATAAGGACAAATTCCTATCAGCCTCAAACCATCAAGTTTTGTGGGTTTTTTGTTATTTTTTTGTTTTTGTTTTTTAGTATTTGTAATGTTTCCAAGAAGCGATGTTGTTCAGATTGCAAGAAATAGAGGCCAAGAAAGAAAGTGAAAGGTCAGGGTGGCTGAGATAGATTTGGAAGTCATTCATAATAGGTGGTAACTAAAACCACACATGCTATTTCCTCTGATCCGTAATCCATGATATTTCTAAGGTCCACTCCACAAGCCAAAATACCCATACTGTCAGCAAACCAAGGGAGGAAACACACTTCTGGATTCTATGAGTTCAAGATGTTCTTTCACCTTATAAAACCTGATCACTCCCACAGAAATCTTCCTTTTAGTCTAAAATTTTTCTTACTTGGTATCAGCTCGAAGTGAAATGTTAAGGGAGAATAAACACAAATGAAAATTAGTTAGCTACTGTGTGATTTAAGAAATGGAGAGGAATAATTATATACTAATGACTAATGTTCAGATAATAATACAACTGTATACCCGTTATCTTCAACCTAAACTCTCTTTCTGTAACTTCAAGACAAAAGAACTCAAGTAGTATATACATTTTTAATGGTTCACTGGTTTATAATTCTAGAATTTGGAGAGAGGTCATTTTCAGTGAGGAGTTAATGTCCTTGAGGCTTTTACAGTTTGCCACTTGCCAGTAAATTTTAACATTTTGTTAAAAATGCCACACTATTTAACAGAGTATTTTTTTCCTAAACAAAAAAAAAGTTTAGAATTGAGAAAGGAAATAACTTATTTCACAATGGGGTACACATGTTTTAGCCTGAAAGAATTTAATAGTTCACTTGCCTCAGATTCAGATGTTTTGAAATGGACCTTGCATTGATTAACTGCTTACCTAAAGATTATTTTTTAATAGGTCTAGAAAAAAATCAGCCCATCTGTCCCTAAGTTGTAATGTTGGACATATTTTACAACTTAGTTCTCACTTGAAGGAAAAAAGTTGAGAGCTTTATTATAAAGCTGGAATGTGACTGGTTCTCAATAGGATACAATAAATTAGGAAATTAATTTTCCAATTTGAATACTAGATAACTTTCCTGTCTCATCAGAAACTTAATTTGATAGGATCAAAATAAATATGGAAAGCATAGTCTAGTGGTTTGAGGTTCAGACATAAAGCCAGGAGACTTAGTCACTGATTTGCTTTGCTTGGAGAATGTTCCAATTTCATTCTGCCTCAGTCTGCAAATGTATAAAGTGGGAAATGTAACACAAGCAAGGGGCTGAATGGAGATCAGTGAGCTATGGATCCTGCACAGAATGCTGGCCAATTGTAAAAACAGAACAAAACAAAAATCCCAAGTCCCTCTCAAAAAAATCAGGGTCTCTAATAAATTCTCTCTGTCTCTCTCTCTCTCTCTCTGTCGTCTATCTATATTCTCTAAATTAACAAAGACTATAAACTGGGCTCTCCAGCTATTTGCATGATAAGCAGGATTGGAGGATCCTGGGGTCAGCTGGTTATTTCTGCAACATCAATGTTTTCTTCTCCCAAGCAGCTCTACTATCCCAGCATAGATACTCCAAAAACATTTCTTTCACCATAGTTACTGATATTGACAGTACAAACACACTGGGTAATAAATCTCACTTCCCATGCCCTGGCAGCATTTGCGACTACATAAAGTTGTAACTTTGCTCTAAGACAGAACGTACAGTGGCTCATGTTCACTTGGATCTGTAGCCTAGCTCATTCTATTTTTGTTTAATTACTTAAATTTATTTACATATTACTGTGTGGAAAAAAAAAGAACAAATATCTGTTACTGTTCAGAATTTTGATTTGGGACCAATTCACATTTTTTTAAAAGTGGACCAACATTTCTTTTTAGGCAATCTGCCACCCTACCCCCAGCCCATCACAACAAACAGATGAATTGAAGAGGGCTTGCATTTTATGCACTTGTTTAGTTCAGTGCCTACAAGATCACATAGTGCAAACAACTTTGTCAAACTGAAATGTTCAGATCGATGATGTGTTGTCTTGTTTTAAGCAAATTTTAAGAGATTCGATTGATGAAAAGTTCCTATTTATAGTTTCTATTATATATATCAGAATTGTGGTGATACGGTGATGATACTTTGATCAAAGAACCCAAAAATATTCCACTTTTATTCTTAACTACTTCTAGCAACCTTGCAACATTCCTATGCTACATTCATAAAGAAGGCAGAACAAGGCAAGATAACACTAATAGTTGGGCCTTTGTCTCCATAATGTAGAACTCTAGGGAGCTTTGTTTACCTAATAGTTCCTTCTTCCTAAGACAGGTCACCTGAATGAGCCAGTTCTACTTCTCCTAAATTTCAACTTGAGTCACAGTTCTTAACACTATGATATAAGGGAGATCAGACACAGCAAGCTGTTGAAAAGATATATATATATATATATCTCCAAAGTATCCCATAATGATACCAGAACACTATTAAAAAGTTGAAGGACAATTACATTTTACTAAGTCATGATGAAGTATTATACAATGAATAACAATTATTTATTTATTTAGTTAGTTAAATTTAAGTTAGTTAATATACAGTATAGTATTCGTTTCAATGACTAATAATACTAGTTGATATAGTCTAAGTGGGGCCCTACTTCCCTCCCCCAAAATGTCCACAACCTAATCCCCAGAACCTATGAATGTTACCTTATTTGGAAAAAGTCTTTGCATATGACCAGCATGGATTATCCAGACGGGCACAAAATCCTATGTCACGTGTTCTTGTAAGAGAGAGACACACAGAGGAGAAGAAGATACGAAGATGGAGACAGAGACTGGAATGATGTGGTCACAAGCCAAGGAACACAAGGAATGCTGAGAGCCACCAGAAGTTGGAAAAGGCAAAGAAGGATTCTTTTCAAGAGTCCCTGAAGAGATCTGGCCCTGTCAGCACCTTGATTTCTGATTTCTGGGCTCCAGAACTGTGAAAGAATAAATTTCCATTGTTTTAAGCCATTCAATTTGTGATAATTCATTGCAACAGTCATAGGAAACTGGTATGGCTACTTACAAAGATGCACATGACATCAAGGTGACTTGTTTTTCTCCATCATGACATGATTATAACAGAGCAATTCTCTTTCATACTTTTAAGTGATCTTTATTTAATTTAAATTATATAAAACACTCATTTTAAATATACTGTTAGAAGAGTTTTGACAAATGTCTATATGACTGCAAGTACTGCCACAGTCAAGAAACAAAGAACTTCCATCACCTTGAAAGCATTCTCTTGTTCCTCTTCCCAGATAATCTCCATATCCTACCCCTGGCTTGAAGCAACTGCTGGTCTGTTTTCTATCACTCTAGATTAATTTTGCCTTTTCAAGAGTTTCAAATAAATGGAACACTACAGCATTATTTTGTGTCTAGCTTTTCTTCACTCAGAATGATGTTCTTAAGATTCATCCATTATACTGTCTGCATTACCAGTTTCATTTTTGTAAATTGCTGAGTAGTATTTCACTAACTTGTTTATACATTCATCTGTTGAAGGACATTTTCTCCTTTAAACTTTTGATAGCTAAGCACAATATTGTATTTTGCCAGGAAAGCTGTAGATACATTTACAATAAAATTCCACAAGGAAATAAAGAACAATACAAAGTCCCTGATTTTGAGGAGTCTCATATTCTTAAAACTATCATTATGGGAGTACAATTGAAAATTTGTGGCATAAACTAATAAGGAAGAACACTAAAGCATGCAAATTAGGATCTTTTTTCTTTCTTTTTTGTCTAAAACATATGTGGCAGATTGGGAGCGTTTAGTCAGTGCCATGATGATTTTGAAGCACTTATCTGCATTTTAACACTAATGTAATTGCTGTATAAAACAAACATATACTTTTTATATGTCCTATCTACTAGTTGGTGTTGATGACACCAACAACTGACAAAATGTCTAGCTAATGAATAAACTAACACATGAACAGAGAAAGTACAGGTAGCATATGGACAGTTATAGTATGCATTGACCAGAATCAGATTGCTTGCAGAAAAGAGCTAAGACTTTCGCTGACTTAGATGATGAGAGCAGAGAAAACAACACTTTCTCTTTTATAGGTAATCTGGGAGGAATTTGTAAGTAGGTTATCAGTCATTCTTCATATGACCACTCTGTTTTCATCTTAAGTCACTATCTGAAATAGCTACTATATTTACGACTTGTTACCTTAGAGAGCTCCATTAGTACTCTCCAAAATGGTTTCATAAAGAAAAATAGAGAAAGCAATCTCATTTGCTCTCTGACAGATGTTTTTACTACTTAGCTCTCTTCAAGTTCATCTCCTTCACCTCTCCTACCATAGACCCTCTGCCTCTGCTTAATTCATATGCTTGCATATCAATGCCTGTTTGCACACATTACTTTCTTGGCCCCTCTACCTGACCACTTGGAGGATACCTATACATTCTTTAAAATTCAACACAAACATTATATCCTTAGTAAAAAATTTTTGGATTCTCCTGGCTGTGAGATACTCTTGTCTCCAAAATAACCTGTATATTCTTCTGGTACATACTTATAAAAAATGCTACATTGTAATTGCTTATATAACTCTGCTCACTAGCCAGCAACATCTCTAAAGACTAGGACTTTATATTTTCATCCTCAGGCTCACTAGCACATAGCCCAGTGTCTGAAACATATATGTATTTAATGAAGAAGTGTGAAATAAACATTGCATAGGTTAATCATCACTTATATCATAATTGATCATCATAGAAAGGCTATAACTATTCGACAGGCAAGGATTATAGATAATAATATTCAATAATCATTTAATATATTATAGTACTCATAATAATAACACTATTACCACTACAGCCACTGATAGGAAACCGTTAGGTAACCTATACCATATCAAGTGCTGTTATAAATAATTCACATCTGTTAGTTCACTATCCTGGAAGGTGATAAGACTGAAGCACAGAAGAATTGAGTAAGTTACCCAAGTGAGTAAATGGTGGAGTTGAGATTCAAACCCTGTAGGTTGGTCTTATAGTCCATGTCCTTAACCACTACATTCTATTGCCTCTCAGTGTTTAACAGCATGGATAGTGAAGTCAACAGAGAGGTTTTGAGCTCTGTCTATACCACTGTGACAGTGTGGTAAAGTAACTGCTCTAAGCATCAGTTACTATACCTTAAACATACAGTGGACATTTATTGTTTCCCTCCCTGGCATCCATACCCCATTCTTCCAAAGATTATTTACAATTTTCATTTCAGGTTCCATCTACCTCCTATTTTCCTTAGTTCATATGTTCTGTCTTTAGGAATAGAAATGTGACACAAGCCTTTATCAGTCATTTTCCCCTGGTCACAGTAATTGTTCTTAAACTGGTCTAGTGGAAAAATCTCAAAACTTACATAGCAACTGATTAAAGTGGCTTGCTTCTTTCTGGAAGACTGAGAGAGTATGAAGTTAGAGTTGTTATGGTCATTTTGCCATCATTAAGGGAGAATAAGGAACTCTTATCATTTATTGCAGGCATGTCTTGTTTCATTGTGCTGCACTTCATTGCACTTCACAGATGTGTTTTTTACAAATTGAAGTTCTGTGATAACACTGTGTTGAGCAGGTCTATCAGTAGTGTTGTTTTTCCAATAGTATTTGCTCACTTCATGTTTCTGTGTCATTTTTGGGCAATCTTTCAATATTCCAAACCTTTTCATTATTATTATATTTGGTGTGGTGATCTGTGATCAGTTACCTTTGATGTTATTCTTATAATTGTTTGGGGTGCCACAAACTGCATCCATATAAGATGGCAAACAATTGATAAGTGTGTGCTAACTGCTCCACTGACAGCCCATTTCCTGTCTCTCTCCTTCTTGGGCCTCCCTATTCCCTGAGACCCAATACTGAAATTAGGTTAATTAATAACCCTACAATGGCCTTTAAGTGTTCAAGTAAATGGAAGAGGCACATATCTCTCACTTTAAATCAAAAGCTGGAAGTGATTAGGCTTAGAGAGGAAGACATATTGAAAGCCACGACAGACCAAAAGCTAGGGCTCCTGCACCAAACATTTAAACATGCTGTAAATGCAGAGGAAAAGTTCTTGAAGGAAATTAAAAACACTACTCCAGTGAATGCATGGATGATAAGAACACCAAACAGTCTTATTGCTGATATGGAGGAGGTTTCAGTGGTCTGGATAGAAGATCAAAAGAGCCACAACATTCTTTTACACCTAACATAAAGGCTATAAGCACAGTATAAAGCAAGAGTCCTAATTCTCTTCAATTCTAGGAAGACTGAGAGATGTAAAGAATCTGGGGAAGAAATGCTGGAAGCTAACAGAGATTACTTCAAGAGGTTTAAAGAAAGAAGCCATTTCCATAGCATAAAAGTGCAAGCACAAAGTGCGGATGTAGAAGCTGCAACAAGTTATCCAGAAGATCTAGCTAGATAATTGATGAAGATGTCTACACTAAATAATTAATTTTCACTGTAGGTGAAATAGCCTTGTATTATAAGACATATTCATTAGATGACATTTTAAGACTTACATAGCTAGACAGTAAAAGTCAATGCCTGGCTTCAAAGCTCCAAAGGACTGGCTGACTCTCTTATTAGGAGCTAATGAAGCTGTTGACTTCAAGTTGAAGCTAATGCTCATTTACCATCTTGAAAATCCTGGGACCCTTAAGAATTATGCTAAATCTACTCTGCCTGAGTTCTACAAACAAGAAAGACTGGATGACAGTGTATGTATTTACAACATAGTTCACTGAACAGTTAAGTCCACTGTTGAGACTTAATATACAGAAAAAGATTCCTTTCAAAATATTACTGCTCATTGACATTGAACCTGGTCACTCAAGAGCTCTGATGGAGATGGACAATAAAATTTATGTTGTTTTCATGCCTGCTAACACCACATCCATTTTTCAGCCCATGGATCAAGGAGTAATTTCAACTTTAAGTCTTATTACTCAAGAAATACATTTTGTAAGGCTATAGCAGCTGTAGATAGTGATTCTTCTGATGGATCTGGACAAAACAAATTAAAAACCTTTGGAATGGATTCACCATTCTAGATGTCATTAAGAACATTAGTGATTCATGGAAAGAAGTCAAAATATCAACATGAAATAGGAATTTGGAAGAAGTTGATGCCAACCTCCATGGATGACTCTGGGGGTGTTCAGGACTTCAATGGAAGAAGTAAATGCAGATGTGGTAGAAATAGCAAGAGAACGAGAATTAGAAGAGGAGCCTAAAGATGTGAACTGCTGCAATCTCACGACAATGCTTATGGATGAGGAGTTGCTTCTTATGGACAAGCAAAAAAAAGAAACTACTCCTGGTGAAGATGCTGTAAAGATTGCTGAAATGACAACAAATGACTACTACATAAACTTAGTTATTAATTTTGGAATTATGCTGTTTTTATCATTATTATTTTTGTTTAGTCCTTCCCCTTTGAAATCCTAAATATTTATGATAAAAATCATTCCTAAACTAAACTGCATTTGCGTATTTGAAGAGACGATTGAGAAGGCTAAGATCGAATAAGAATTCATAAAATCCAAGTCTATTTTTTTTAAGCTTATTTATTTTGAGAGAGAGACAGAGAGCATGAGCAGGGGAAGGGCTGGGAGGGGGGAGAATCCCAAGCAGGTTCTGCACCATCAGCATGGAGCCTGACACAGGGTTCACACCATGATCATGACCTGAGCCGATACCAAGAGTTGGAACTCAACTGACTGAGCCACTCAGGTGTTCCACATGTCTATTCTTCTGTAGTACATGCAGTTTTCATTTGTCCACTCCAAATATCTTGCAAGAGAACCCACTTTGCCATAAGTATATAGTTGACCTTTGAACAATATAGGTTTTGAAGTATGAAGGTCCACTTACACATGAATTTTTTTCGATAAATATAATTCAGTACTATAAATATATTTTCCTTATGATTTAATAACATTGTCTTGTCTCTAGCATAGTTTATTGTAAAAATACAATTTTTATAATTATATAAGTTATAATCCATGTAACATACAAAATGTGTTAATCAACTGTTTATGTTATTGGTAAGCCTTTCAGTCACTAGTAGGCCATTAGTAGTTAAGTTTTTGAGGAGTCAAAAGTTACATGCAGATTTCTGACTGCACAAGGGGTCAGTGTCCCTTACACCACAGGTTGTCCAGGTTCAACTATATTAATAGATTTTGATTATAATGAAACCAGTTTTGCTTGTTTTTTGTATACCAAAGTGAATGGACTGAGTTATGCAGTTTCTACTTTGAAAGATGCCAGGAAACAAAACAATCCCCATAGAGCCAGCAAGATAGTCTGATAATTATAGGACTCCTTCAAGTTGGCAATTTAAAGGAGCTCATTGTCACAAAAGATTTTGTGCTTTTTGAACAGCACCTATTGGGAAAGCAGCCTCTGGAGTACTATTGTTCAAAGAAAGGCCACAGTGAAAAAGAGGCCTATTAGAGGCTTAACGCACTGTTTATGCTATATTTGGTCATGGTTTCTCACATTAGAAGACATTTGATACTCTGCAAAACTTAGATCATTTACTAACGAGGGCAAAGAACTTTAAAGTTACCTATGAAAAGAATATAGCAAAGTAATTAGATCATAGTATGTATTTCTATCCCTTGTTTATGAATGATATGATTAAATGTTTTAAATTTAAAAGTGCTCCACTTAAAGAATGTCTTAAAGTTCTTAAAACCACTGCTAATGTCATTAACTTATTTAACTCATATATGATTCCCTTGGTATGTACCAAATATGTAGTACAGTCTTCTAAAAATGTAGAGAGAGTACAATTAGATAGAGAGCACCTTAAAAAAAAATCATCTTTTAATTACAGACATAATGTTTTAAGGGTAACATTTAACAAGAGGAAAGAAAAAGTTATAAATACTGTGGTACCATACCAGTGACCATCATCTTAGTTTCTATTAAAATCAGTTTCTGTTAGGGGCATCTGGGTGGCTCAGTTGGTTAAGCATCCAACTCTTGATTTCAGCTCAGGTCATGATCTTAGTATTCCTGAGTTCAGGCTCCACCTCAGACTCTGTGCGAATAGCATGAAGCCTGCTTGAGATTCTCTTTCTCCCTCTCTCTCTGACCCTTTCCTGCTCATGTGTACACTCTCTCTCTCAAAATAAATAAATAAACATTAAAAAAATCAGTTTGTTAATAAATTTTTTGGTAGAATTTTTGACATGTCACCTGCTTTTTGACAAAACAGATAATAATAAGTCATGTGCCAAACTATACAACATAAATATTATCTCAAGGCTTTTTAACATTCCTCAAAAAGGCTTTAAGGAAATAGAAGTAAAGCCTTGGATTGCAAGTAACTTTTCTGCAAGAGTTCAACGAGATCAGCAAACATTTTAATAAACTTTAACTTGATAAATGAGCAAGGTTTACCGATATAAGTAGAATGTAACACACAATGTCACATGATCACAACTGAACCAACAGCTCTCTCTTGCTGTGGGATTGTGGGTGACTGTCTCCCATGTTTGGATGCTTGGTCTAAGGACCCGGTGTTTGGCAAAATCAGTGATTTTTCAGAACGTTGGGAGGTGCCCACACTGTAATTTTTTTTTTTTTTTTTGATCACTTCAAAGCACCTATGGACAGTCCTTTGCTTTTCCATATAAGAGTAAGCTTATGTTGGGGCGCCTGGGTGGCTTAGTCGGTTAAGCGTCCGACTTTCGCTTAGGTCATGATCTCACGGTTCGTGGGTTCGAGCCCCGCGTCGGGCTCTGTGCTGACTGCCAGCTCAGAGCCTGGAGCCTGTTTCAGTCTGTGACTCCCTCTCTCTCTGACCCTCCCCTGCTTACGCTCTCTCTCTCTCTAGAAATAAAAAAAAAAAAAAAACACCTTAAAAAAAAAAAGAGTAAGCTTATGAATGCTTTAGTTCATTCTAGGTCAGCCTGACTGTAGATACAGACCCTTTCCTCTGCTGCCCTTATTGCCAGTTACATTAAATACAATGTATGACAAGAGTTTATTAATGCTCTACTGTAGTCAACATCCATGCAAGTATATACATGGTCCGCATGCAGAAAAAGGTTGAAAAGAAAGGTGGTAAGGAGAAGGAGATGATTATGGTGGAAGTTAAGAAGCAAATTTTTGAGAAGTATGAACAAGGTTTGTGAGTGGCCGACTAAGGATATGTGTAAAATGTGGAAAGCCATGCAAAAATTTGTAGAAAAACACCACCCAAATAAGGCTGTACAACGCGAGTGATGAATCTGTTGAGCAATGCAACGTCACATTTCTGCAAAATCCTCAAAAGGAGGCAAAAGTGTCACCAAACAGGTTCCTTGTTAAAGTTGCATGAAAAGAAAAAGATCCCATTGAGCCAACAGATAGCTGTGATTTTGTTAGTGATAATGAAAGGCGTCCTACACAATAACCCTCCTTTCTCATCTCCCTCACACCTGCCACGAATGGTTTCAAAGGCAACTGCAGATTAATTTGTTTAGTCTTTATATTTTGTATTTTCTTTATGACTTTGTACTATATTACAGCACTGTAATCATTTTTATATGAATATTTTTGGGTTGTGGAATGAATCATCTGAGTTTCCACTTCTTACAGGGAAGTTCACTTTGATATACAAAAGCTTTGGATTAAAAGCATGTTTCCAGAATGAATAACACTCGCAAACCAAGGTTTTACTGTATTATCATAAGACTAAAAAAAAATGAGCACAGAGTACAGAATTGTGGATTCAATATGTTGTATACCTGAAAATAATATGATGTACGTTAATCATACTTCAAAAGAAAGAAAGAAAGAAAGAAAGAAAGAAAGAAAGAAAGAAAGAAAGAAAGAAAGAAAGAAAAGAAAAGAAGAAATAAAGAAAAAGTGACCCCTCTCTGTCAGGGCAAATATCTGCTTTAAGGAGAAAAGACAAAGAGCTAGGAATAGTCTTCCACTTATTGGCTTGAAAAGCTTTTAGGTGAACTTGATGTATGCCTCCCAACACCGAAGTAAGAGTTCCTTTAACATCCTGATGACATGACCCTCCATCCAGAAATAGCTTCAAGGAATTCTGGCCAATCATTGTTTGAAAGAACTTCTAACCTTTAATTATGCCAAAACTGAAATAGTTTTGGAAAGCACAGTGACATTTAGACCAATAATTTTAAAAAACGCCTTTCAACGAGTTAACTCATTTAAGTATCTGGGGGATAGTTTTGATATTTTGACAAGTTCACTGAGCAGACTTGCTCAAATTTTAAAATTTTATGGGGGATACTTTTGGCTTATTCAGTGATAGAGAAGGACATTTGGCAATTTCTACTCTCAATTCTGTCTTAAAACAAACATAATTTCTCCCATGCTTTATTTTCCTATCCAATGGGGTTCAAAAAAACACGTTAAAGCAACTGATCAGATCTTCTCTAAGAAAAGTTCTGACTGTGCTAGCTATTATGGCTAGAGCCCACATCTATACAGAAATAGGATCATCCTCCATTCAATCAAAATGCTGCTCTTTGATTAAATCATTAAAGAAGTTCTATTTTTAGCTTTTTGAGGAATTTTCATGCAGTTTTTGACAGTGGCTATACCAGTTTTCATTTCCACCGAGTGTGCAAGAGGGTTCCTCTTTCTCTACACCCTTGCCAACATCTGTTGTTTCTTGTGTTGTTAATTTTAGCCATTCTGAGAGGTGTGAGGTGGTATCTCATTGTAGTTTTGATTTGTATTTCCCTGATAACAAATGATATTGAGCATCTTTTCATGTGTCTATTGGCCAGCTGTATGTCTTCTTTGAAAAATGTCTATACACATCTTCTGCCCATTTTTAATTGCATTATTGGTTTTTTGGGAGACGAGTTTTATAAGTTCTCTATCGATTTTGGATACTAACCCTTTATCTGATATGTCATTTGCAAATAAATTCTTCCATTCTGTAGGTTGTCTTTGGCTTTGTTGGTTGTTTCCTTTGGTGTGCAGAAGCTTTTAATCTTGATAAAGCCCCAAGTTTTGTTTGCTTTTGTTTCCCTTGCCTTCAGAGCCATATCCAGAAAGAAGCTTCTACAGCTAATTTCTCTTCTTTTTAATGTTTTATTTTTGAGAGAGCACAGCAGGGGAGGGGTAAAGAAAGGGGGACAGAGGATCTGAAAAGGGCTCTGTGCTGACAGCAGTAGGCCTAATGTGGAGCTTGAACTCACGAAGAGTGAGATCATGATCCGAGCCAAAGTTGGACACTCAACCAACTGAGCCACCCAGGTGCCCCACTACAGTTGATTTCAGAGGTTACTGCCTTTGTTCTCCTCTAGGATTTTGATGGCTTCCTGTCTCACATTTAGGTCTTTAATCAATTTTGAATTTATTTTTGTGTATGGTATAAGATAGTGGTCCAGTTTCATTCTTTTGCATGTTGCTGTCCAGTTTTCCCAGCACCATTTTTTAAAGAGACTCTCTTTTTCCCATTTAGATATTCTTTCCTGCTTTGTCAAAGATCTGTTGACCATATAATTATGGATTTATGGATCTGGATTTTCTATTCTGTCCCAATAATCTATGTATCTATTTTTGTGCCAGTCCCATAATGTTTTGATTGCTACAGCTTTGTAATATAAATACCCTACAATCCAGCAATTACTATTTATTTACTACTATTTATCAAAGAATAAAAAAATACTAATTCAAAGGGATACATGCACCCTGATATTTATAGCAGCATTATCTACAATAGCCAAATCATGGAAAGAGCCCAAGAGTCTATCAACTGATGACTGGGTAAAAAAAAAAAAAAAAATTGGTATATAAATATAATGGAATACTACTCAGTCATAAAAAAAGAATGAAATCTTGCCATTTGTAACAATGTGGATAGAGTCAGAGAGTATTATGCTAAGCAAAATAAGTCAGAGAAAAACAAACACCATATGATTTCTCTAATATGTGGAATTTAAGAAACAAAACAAATGAGGAAAGGGGAAAGAGAAAGAGAGGCAAGCCAGGAAACAGACTCTTAACTACAGAGCACAAACTGATGGTTACCAAAGGGGAGGTGGGTGGGAGGGTGTCTGGGTTAAGCAGGTGATGGGGATTAAGGAGTGCACTTGTTATAATGAGAATCAGGTGTTGGGAAGTATTGACTCACTAAATTGTACACCTGAAACTAATATTACATTGTGTTAACTGGAATTTAATAAAAACAGACAAAAACATTAAAGAAGTATTGATCCACAATAAATCTCTTAAACAACTTAATATCAAAACAAACAAAAAACTTGGTTAAAAAATAAGTAGAGGACTTGAGGAGACCTTTATTCAAAGAAGACATACAGATAGATGGCCAGCAGACACATGAAACAGTGCTCAAAAAAATCACTCATCATTGAAATGCAAATCAACACATTTGCATTTAAATGCAACAAGCTATCTCCTTACACCTGTCAGATTGTCTATATTCAAACAGACAAAAAAAATAACAAGTGTTGCCAAAGACGTGGAGGAAAGGGAACCCTCATACACTGCTGGTGGGAATGTAAATTAGTGCCACTACTGTGGAAAACAGTATGGAAGTTCCTCTAAAATTAAAAGTAGAACTACCAATGATCCAGGAATTCCACTTCCGGTATTTATCCAAAGAAAATGAAAATACGAATTCAAAGAGATATCTACACCTCTATGTTCATTATTTATAATTGCCAAGGGAATTAACCTAAGTGACCATCAACTGATAAATGGACAAAACAGATGTGGTATATATACAATAGAATATTACTCAGACATAAAAGAGAATAAAATCTTGCCATTTTTGACAACATGGATAGACAACATGGAGGGTATTAAGTGAAATAAGTCAGAGAAAAACAAATATGGTATCATTTGTATTTCAATCTGAGAAACACAACATGGGGCACCTGGGTGGCTCAGTTAGCTGAACATCCAGCTTTGGCTCAGGTCATGATCTCATGGTTCATGGGTTTGAGCCCCCATGTCAGGCTCTGTGCTTATGGCTAAGAGCCTGGGGCCTGCTTTGGACTCTGTGTCTCCTTCTTTCTCTGCCCCTCCCCAAGTCGTGCACTGTCTCTGTCTCTCTCAAAAATAAACATTAAATATTTTTAAAAACATAACAAATATATAATCAAAACAAAGCAGAAACAGATTCATACGTATAGGCAACAAACTGTTGGTTACCAGAGCAGAGAGGGGTTTGGGCATGACTGAAAGAAATGAAGAGGATTAAGAGGTATCAGCTCCCAGTTATAAAATAAATAGGTCATGGGATCTAAAGTATAGCACAGAGAATATAGTCAAAACTATTATAACTTTCTATAGTGACAATAACTAGAATTATTGTGGGAATGACTTTAAAATGCATAAAAATATCAAATCACTTTGATGTATATCTGAAAATATAGGACATTCTATATCAGTTTGATATCCCAACTATCTCAACTCAGATGACCACTAGACAGAAATTATCAAGTCACCTTTTCTTCAGCACAACCCCTCAATTTGGCCATTTCTGGCACTTTACCTAAAACAGTTTCCTAACTTCTAGGAACTACAAGGTGGTAAATCCACTATAGGCCTCAAAATTATTCAAAAACTATATTATATGATCACTTTCTACTTCATTTGATCACCTTATCTTCCAAGAGTGAAATTTCATCTAATACACTTATGAAAAAAGCTAAATGCTAAGCAGTTTGAGTAATTTACTGCTAAATGAGCAACATATTCTAACACCTTATTGCTGGTATTTTTATATTGGGCTTGTTTCTTGTTATCTCACTAAACTCACTTATTAATTAAAAGAGTTCTTTTTTAAATTCCTTAGATTTTTCTACATGACCACATCATTATTGAATAGAAATACATTTACAATATTTCCTCCTCTTCCTCCCTCTTCCTCTTCTCCTCCTCCTTTAATCTTTATGCCTTATTTTTTTCTCACACTATTTCATGCCTCTGTTTTTTTTTTTTAATGTTTATTTATTTGAGAGAGAGAGGCGGAGAGAGAATCCGAAGTGTCATGGGGCTCAATCTCACGAACCTAGATCATGACCTGAGATCTTGAGTTGAAATCAAGGGCCATACGCTTAACTAAGCTACTCTGATGCTGCTCATGCTTGTATTTTTATATACTATATGCCTATGCTGCTTGCACTTTTATATACCAGCAACAAATAATTGGAAAATAAAACACAATTCTATCTGCAATTGTATCAGCACATAAAATACTTGGAAATAAGTTTAACAAAAAAGCAAGAATTCTACATTGTAAACTCTTAATATTGCTATGAGAAATTAAGGAGAGACTTAAAAATTTGGAGAGAAACAACATGTTTATTCACTATAAGTCTCAATGTTAAGATTTCAGTGTTGCCAAATTGGTCCATAGATGGAATGCAATCCCAATCAAAATACCAACATACACTCTTAGAAGCTGGAGGGCTTATTATAACATTTATGTGAAAATGTAGAGAAGCAAGGATCACTAAAGCACTCTTTAAACAAAAGAACAAAGTTGGAAAACATATATTTCCTGACTTTAAGATTTACTATAAAGCTAGAGTAATAAAGATAGTATGGTGTTAGCCTAAGGATAGAAAATAGATAAGGATAATAACCAAATAAAGGTAATAACCAAATAAAACAAATAAAACAAAATAGAAGGACAGAAACAGACCTAATTTTTAATAAAAGCATCAAAGCAATTCAATGGGAAAAGGAAAATCTATTTAAACAAATTGAGCTAGAATGACTGGATATCCATATGAAGAAAATAGACTTAAACACTATACAAAAATATTAAATTGAGAGAGATCAAAGATTCAATATAAATTTCAAAACTATAATGCTTCTAGAAGAAAACATATGAGAGTATCTTCATGAGTTGGGAGGAGACAAAGGTTTCTGATAAAAAGGTAATAACCATAAAAGAAAAATTTGATACATTAAACTTCATAAATAACTTCTGCTCATCAAGATATATGTTAAAAAAATGAATAGACAAGCCAGGCTAGCAGAAATATTTGCCAAAAATATCTAACAAAGTGTATGTATAGAGAATATACAATGAATGTCTATAAATCAATAATAAAAAGACAAATAATCTTAAAATGTAACCAAAAGATTGAATAGGTATCTCATGATATGAATGGCCAATGAATATATGAAAAGCACTCAACATCTTTAGTCATCATGGAAATGCAAATTAAATCTACAATGAGATACTACTCATTGTATATTCATTACAGTGGCTAAAAGTCGAAGAATAAAAACAGTAACAGCTGGCAAGGACATGGAGGAACTAGAACTCTTATACATTGTTAGTAGGAATGTAAAAAGTACAACACTTTAGATAAAGATCTGGTGTTTTCTCACAATATCAATCATATATCTACTTCATGATCCATCAGTTTTACTGCTACTATTTATCCAGGGATACCAAGATATTTGTCCAAAAAAAACCTAAGGACATTCACAACAACTTTAGTTATCAAAGCCAAAACCTGGCAATACCTCAGGAGTTCATAAACAGAACACTTCTAAACCAACTGTGGCATACTCATAAGCTGGAATACGCCTCAGCAATAAAAATAAGTTATAGTACATGAAGCTACATAAGTGATTCTCAGAAACATTAGAGTGTGTTAAGGAAGCCTTACATAAAAGAGCATATGCTGTATATAATATAATATAATTATGTAAAGTGCTAAAACAAAAAAACTAATCGAGGGTGAAAAAAATCAGAAAAGTGGTTGCCTCTGGGAGTTGGGTTGGGGTGAACAGTAAACATTTACTGGGAAGGGATATGAGGGAAATTTCTAGGATGATGGTGGTGATCTAATCTTGATGTGTAGTTGGGTTACACAGGTGTATACATTTGCTGAAATTCATCAAATAATATATACAAGTTTTTGTGCTTTCACAGAATTTAAAATTTACCTTAAAAAATGAACATATAGTGGAGTCTAGTTAATGGTATAAATGTTGAGACATTTAGGAATAGAATGCATTCCTATCTGCAACTTACTTTGAAATGCATCAAAACAATAAGATGGGTTAATAAGATGGATTGTAGGATGGATAGATATGTGATAAAGCAAAAATTGGCCAAATGTTAATTGTAGAATATAGGTATATTGTACAATTCTTTAACTTTGCTATGTTTTGAAATTTTGTATAATAAAATGATAGCCAAGAAAATAGTTAAGGTGATATAAAGATATTTTTAGATAATCAGAATCTGAGAATTTGTACACATCAGATATTCACTAAAAGAAATTTTAAACAAAATTTTTCAGGCTGAAGAAAAATAATACCAAATAAAAATCTGATTCAAACAAAGGAATAAAGAGCTCAGGATACATCAAATACATGGTTAAATGTAAAATAATTTTTCCTTATTTCTCAAGGTCTTTAAAAAAATCGTTTAAAGCAAAACACAATAATAATGTATAACCAGATTTATAACACATGTAAAAGTAAATATAAATTGCACAATGAAGACAATAATACCCAAAGGATGGGAGAAGGGTGAATGGAAGTTTATTGTCTAAGATTTCTACCATAATATTAATATTTCTTGCCATAATATTAATTCATGGAAGATGAATAAATAAAAAATGTATATTGTAATCTCTATCACAATCACATATTTATTACATATACAAAAGCAAAAACAAAATAAAAAACCCTCTGAGCCTCTGAATTCAAGTGCTTATTTAATTGTAGTTCTTTTATATATTGACACCTTATAACTTATCAATTCTGTAGTTTCTGCTTTTCAAACATTTCCCACTAGGAAACTGTACTGATTAATTTCATTATTATTTTGTTTCTCATTTGTCTTTTAAAAGTATATACTACAGAATACAATTGAAAATGTTCCCTTACAGTGCAACTCCCAAACACAGGTCTCCTGTGGTAGCTTACCAAAGTGTTCTTTTCTCAGTTGCTGAAGGAATTGATTTGTTTAATAGGAGACAAAACAATGAGTAAATGACAGTTGGCCATTGAGGTTATACACAGGTGATTTCTTTTAAAAAGAAAGTTTTCTTTCTTTATATTTCTTTATTATACTTTTATAGGTATAAATGATTTTTTTTTAAATTTTTTTTTATGTTTTATTTATTTCTAGGAGAGAGAGAGAGACAGCGTGAGCAGGNAAAAAACAATTAGTCTTTCAAAAGTATATAATTTCTTACATTGCTAATAAAATTAGGGTGATCAGATATTTCATCTTTTCTTCTCAATGTGATAAAATAAGTGAATGATTATTAAAAGGTAAAGACCTTGTACTTCCCATTCCTTTTCACAATGACCCCACCCATTTAAAGCAAAGCATAGAAGAGATACATCACTTTTCTTCTTCCCTTTTATCCTCATTTCCCGAACTTTCCTTCACTCCACATAGAAAAGCATACTGTGTTTAAAGTTTCTTTTTGTTTCTACATATGCTTGCAAATTATATCAATGTATTTATTTTTTTGGAGTGGTGGGAGGGTCAGAGAAAGAGGGAGAGAGAGCCCCAAGCAGGGTCTGCATTGTCTGTGCAGAGGTCAAGTATCCCAGAGATGCTAGGATTCCTGCTAAACCAAATAACAATTTTTAATTTGAGTGGTGGTTTTCCTTAGCTCTCCATAATTTGCAAATAAGCTGTCCATTGGCTAAATTTAGATTAACCCTTTGTTTTGTTTGGACCATGATGTTTACATTTTTTTTTTAATGCTTATTTATTTTTGGAGAGAGAGAAAGAGAGCATGTATGTGCCAGCAGGAAGAGGACAGAGAGAGAGAGAGAGAGAGAGCAAGAGAAAGAGAAAGAATCCCAAGCAAGCTCTGTGCTCTCTGACATGGGGCTTGAACTCACAAACAGTGAGATCGTGACCTAAGTTGAAATCAAGAGCCAGACACTTAACTGACTGAGCCACTTAGTGCCTCAATGTTTAAAAAAGTTTGAAGTACTTGAAAATGTTAAAAATTCAGAAATTTCATGTAAGGATCCAAATTCTGAGTTCCTCTGAAAATGTGAAAGAAATGGTAACACCAGGATATTTTCTCACATGGTAACAACAGTCGCAGCTGAGTATTAGCTGCCTCTTTTCAGTGTGTTACCTGCTTCCCAGTTTAACCCAGTTTCAGCTCAGTACACTTCACTCAAATTACCTACCTGGACTCAAGAGAGTTTATACTTTTTTAACTCATTCCCAAACCAGTCTCCCTTCTCCCTCCAGAGCTTACTTGTCTTGCCTGCCTCTCTCCCTCTCTCTCTAAATATAGTGCATCTAATACACCACAAAAATTTTCAATTGAGGATGCAAAAAAAAAAAAAGGTCTCTCTAATGGAAAATAACAGGTCAGCATTCAATATCAACATATTTACATGTCCTCTGATCATTCTTTTTATATCCGGACACTCCCAATAGGGATTTTATTTTAATAAATACAGGGTTCGTTTTACTCTTGACCATTACTCTGGAAAACAGCATACAGAGTTTGAATTTAAACTTTATTAAATTTTGACTATTTTTTCTGAAGTTAACTGGCAATCTGAGTGACTCAGAAATATTTCTCTCATCAAGAAAACAGGTTAAACATGCTTATAATTGTTGAGAGGATTAACATTGCCTAATTATTTCTATCTTTAGAAACTGAGGTATAATTAATAAAATAAAGATGTAGTAAGTGAGGAGGAAAAAACTTCAATATTTATCTGTGTAAGGAATATAGTAGGCAGGATCCTCCCCAGATTCTTGTTACTAGTATGAGTAGTACTGTGAAGGGGCTTGGCAGATGGAGATAGACTGCTGATTAGTTAATTCTAAAATAAAGACAGTACCTTGAATTATCTAGGTGGATCCAATGTAATCACAGAAGCCCTTAAAAGCAGAAGAGGAAAGCAGAAGAGTCTGTCAGAGAGAGGAGCAAAAGATAGGAGAGGTGAGAGATTCAAAGCATCAGGACTGGAGCTGTTGTAACAAGCTTTGAAGATGAAGAAATGGGACCACACGACAGGGAATGCTGGTGGCTTCTAAAAGCTAAGAATGACTCTGGCCAACAGGCAGTATGAAAATGGGGATCCCAGTCCAACAACTTTTTAGAGCTAAATTCTACCAACAAATGGAGCCTAGAAATGAATTCTCCCCTAGTGCCCCCAAAGGAAATACAGCCCTGCTAATACCTTGGTTTTGGCTTTGTTAGACCTGAAACAGGGGGCGCCTGACTCTTGATTACAGCTCAGGTCATGATCTCATGGTTCATGGGATCAATCCCCATGTGGGCCTCTGCACTGACAGCACTGGATCCTGCTTGGGATTCTCTCTCTCTGCCCCTCCCCTGTTTATGCACTTGTGTGCTTGCTCCCTCTCTCTCAAAATACGTAAACATTAAGGGAAAAAAATGTAAAAAAGACCTGAAGCAGAAAAACCAGCCAAATCCAATAGACTCCTGACCTACAGAACGGTAAGATAATAAATCTGTTTGTTTTAAGCTGCTAAATTTGTAGCAAATGCTATAGCAGGGATAGAAAGCCAGTATATCACTGACGAATGAAAAAAGAAAGTCTTTACACAAACCAAAATGAACAAGATCAGCAACTATTCGTTTACAAAGTCATAAGATACTTCACAAATTGCTGGAAGTGGCTATAAAATCTGCTTTAATACCTCTTCAAAAAAGAATCTCATCAGTCTCTTTGTGCATTCCCCCAAAGTGCCTGTTTTCCTGACTGGCCTATTGTGGGCTTCTGGGAATTGTGCCCTTGGAAATGTTCTAACTGATAAGAATGTTTTGCCCTTTTGAGGCCTTGAACCACTCAAGTTTGTCTAGATAGTTTATACAATGTGATTTATATGAAACATCTGCTTTCCTTCTGGAGGTTGAGAGCATCAGTAACTGCAGTCAATCACACAGGTACTGTGTGTCTTTGTGACCAAATCCTGATAATCGCCACTTCTCCACTCAGACAAGTCTCTGATGCGGGCAACACTTGGGACATGCTGTCACAATCTGCTGCTAGCAGAATGAAGTACATCCTCTACAACTCTTCCAGGAGAGGACCCTGGAAAGCTTGTGGCTGTTCTCCTCCATTCTTTGCCCCTTTATTTTCCCTTTAGTGATATTGCTTTGTCTCCTTTTGCTGTAATAAAATGAGTATAATATAACCACTGAGTATATGACTTCTGAGTCTTGGGAGTGCTCCCAGTGAGTCACTGAAGCTGGGGGTGGTCTTGATGACCCTAACACACTACAGTTTCCACCGTCTCAGCCACAATGACTTACTACTATAAAAAAGAACACCATATAACACTTCATAGAAGACTAAAAAATTTTCTCCAGTATTTTACCCTGATAACCAAACTGACGTAGGTAGAATTTTAATATGGTTCCCAAGACCCCTGCTCCTTGACTTATACTCTGCATGATCCCCAGGCCTATGAATAAGATGGATTTTACTTCCATGATCAAGCTGGTGTGTGGCACAATTGACTCTAAGAAAGTCTCACCATAACACACGAGTCCTTGAAATCTGGATCTAGAGGTCAGAGACAGAGGGAATAAGAAAGATTCTAGGCACGAGTGAGATGTGATTAGAGAGATTCTCCATTGCCAGCTTCAGAGATGGAGAGGGCCATATGAAAAGAAGTGCAGATGGCTTTCAGAGGCTGAGAGCAGCCCCTGGTTGATAGTAATCAAGAAAACAGAAACATCAGCCCTACCATTGGAAGGAACTGGGTTCTGCCAACACCCTAAAATAAGTTCAGAAGTAGATTCTTCCCTAGAGCTGCGAGGAAGGAAATGAACAATTTGTGTACTCATTCTATTTAAAAAAAAAAATGTTTCCAAGAAAATAATTTTAAAAAATCACCAAGATAACATTTGCATCAGACTCACCAAAACTCATTTCTATGGGAAAGAAAATTATGGCACATGATTAAAAGAAAGATAATAGGAAAATATAATTTAAACTGCATGACTAAACAAAAACATAGTTCATTAAATTGTTCATTTACAACACTTTAACTATATGGAAACTCTTATGCCAACAATTTTAGAGGCAGAAAAATTTAAAAATTATAGTATAGATGTCAAAAACATATGGTTAGTTAGGAAAGGGAAATCATAGCTTGCTTAATTCTATAATTGTAGGCAAACAATTATAAGCTAAAAGGGAAAAGTCACCTTACAACTAGAGATACAATGGGATAAAGAAATTTGGAGTAGAAAAGTATTTGCTTTGGTTCAGTGGTATGGCATATAGAGAGAGGTAAGTGAGTAACTTAAAGAAGTGCTATACATTGTGCCAAAGATTGGAGTTACACTTTTGGACAAAAAGACACCTCCGTCTTCATGTTGTATTTCATTTCTCTGGCACTCCATCTCTTCAACTATATATCAATAATAATAAAAACTACTTGCATAGTTTAGACACTATTTGGAAATTATTTAGAGAGTTTGATTAAAGTCAGATCCCATGCTTATAAAATGTTTCCCCACACACACACAAAAGTGGAGAGCCACCAAATGTTTCTGAGCATGGAATTAATATTAAAAATATTAATATGGCAGCATACAATATTAATGGAGTATATTAAAGATGAACGTAGGAAGCCCAGTTAGGAGAATGTTGTAATGCAATAATCAAGCAGTTTGTTACTGAGGCCCGAACTAAAGAATGTAAAAAACAGTAGAGATGTGAGAAACACCACCAAGGTTATATGAATGACACTTGATGGCTACTAGGATACGGGGTACAAGAGAGGGAGAAAGCACAGGATAGCTGCAGGATTCCCAGTGTGAGTGAAGAGCATCTTTTGGTACTATTTCCCATCCTTACTCAAAACAAGTACAACAGGAAGAAAAATATACATCAGTTATATAAATCTCTAAAGTTACTTGACTATATAGTAATAATTTCAAATGCATTTTGAAACTAGGGCCCTTGAAGGAAAAAAAAAAAAAGTATGAGAGCCTGAACTTTCACTACCAGGTTATTTTTTCTAAAATAAGAAAATCTACTATCCATTTCTAATGACTATGACCTGTGGCTCATTATCCATCTGTGGAATGCACTCCAGAATGTGTCCAAAATTTTTTGGGGCATCTAATTCAGTGAGTAGGCAATCTTTTAATAGGGGCAAATAAAACTTACTCATCCAAGTAAGTCAGATCATGTTTTCCATCAAGCTAGTGAACAGCTGCAGACATTGCCTGCTTCCCATCAAAGTCTACATGTATAACCATGTATAACCTCTGCTATGCTGATGGTTCTCTGGTAAATTTTCAAAACCATAACCCTAAAAACATATGACAAACATTTTATTAAAGAAACATGCCTGCACTACTCACCCTGCCTTCACTTGCAAATTTAAGGACAATGCAGAAACTTTGCTCCAAGTGCCAAAACTCTGCTGAATATCTCTGAACTACACTCACTGACACTGTTACAGATTAAGTAAAAGTACATGCCCTGAAGAACATGAACACAAAAGGGAAATACTTTCCAAATAGCTCCTAGACTTAAAAGGCAAACCATTTCCTCATGCTTGCTTTAATAGGAATGATGAAGGTATGTCTCTCTTTTTAACATTCTCGGAAAATATTTCAGAAAGGAATTGAGATTTAAATTTCCCCACTTTTCAGTATCTTGAATCTGGCTTTAGGGTAGCAATTAAATAGATTCACAGGCACCAAATATGAGATGACTTCAAACAAACCTTCCAAATGCTCTACTTTGTTTCTTGAAACCTACTGGTTATAGGAGTTTAATTGAATTCCATGCCTTTATGTTTCCAACAAATAATTTTGATCATTTAACTGAAACTGGAGAGAAATATTGGCAAGATTCAACCCTGGCACAAGTAACATATAAAAGGCACTGAGAAGAGAGCAGCATTCTCCAAAAATTAATTCCTCATATTCAAGCTTGAATAAACTATAAAGAAAATGGTGAATTTTCCTTTTTCAAACCAGATCAGCAAACTATCTATACAAATAACATTAATTTATAGAAGACTGACTTGACAGCACCTCCGAGTCAGAGCACAAAATTATTACTTTCCATTTGGATAACATGAATTCTCAAAAGTGTTTTATCATTAAAAATGATAAAAAAGATGCTTGCTTTTCTAGTGGGATCTGACACCTCAAAATAGTCTTAAATTATTATATACTTGTTCTTTTGTTTTATTTTATTTTTTAAAAGTATTTTGGTGTTTTGGGTTATTTTATTTTTAAAGTTTATTTATTTTGAGAGAGAGAGAGAGAGATTGAGTTTAAGCAGGGGAGGGGCAAAGAGAGACAAAGAATTCCAAGCAGGCTCCGTGCTATCAGTGCAGGTCTGATGTAGGGCTTGATCTCACGTACCCTGAGATCATGACCTGAGCTGAAATCAAGAGTTGGACACTTAACCAACTGAGCCACCCAGGTGCCCCTGTTTTCTTATTTTATTTTAGAGAGACAGCTCACATGTGATCAGAAGAGAGGTGCAGAGCGTAAAGAGAGAGAATGTCAAGGAGGCACTGTGCTCAACACAGAGCCCCAAGCTGGGCTAGATCCCAGGACCCTGGGATCATGACCTGAGCTGAAATCATGAATTGGATGCTCATCTGACTGAGCCACCCAGATGCCCCAAGTTATAATATATTTGTAATATAAATTACTACTATAATATTTTAGTATAATATTGCTTAGTTCAATGATATTAAATGTGTTTTGAAAAAAGTGAGTTAACTGACATAAGACCCATCTCTAGGTTTCTAGTTTTCACGTCTCTACTCCCATCTCACCAATTAAACAAAAACAGTTAAATTTTTCTTCAAAATAGAAACCTAGTAAGATATATGCCTTGGATGATGTTTAAGTTTAGACAATGACCTGCAAATAACTACCAGACAACTGGCAGCTCACAGTTCTGCAACAGTTAGAGACAGATGGACAAGTAAAAATCCTGGGTCTCAAGTTGCAAGCCCATCTAAATAGATTTCCTGTTTACTTTGCATCAGCCTTTCTTACAGGTGCAGGGTGCTTACTTTTGGCAGTAGGGGAAATTATATGATTTATAAGCCATAAGGACATCTTCTCACTTTCCATAAACAGGTTACAGAATTAATTAAAATTGCAGCACAGCAACTCTGCACATGAAATCTGCTGTTATTGGAGACTAATGTAATCCAAATATGTGGAAAGTCAAATAGTTTTCAACAAAGCTAATTTAGATGGATGGATCAGATAACAACTTGGAGCTGAACCTGACAGAATCATGTCTACTCAAAGGCAGTAAGTACTGAATGTTATACTATAAAATGAATGAGGAAAATACCGAATTTTAGTCTGTTACCAGAATGATTAGAAAATAGTACTTAAGTTACAAAAATGTTTAACTATATCTTACTTGAAGAAATTATAAAGACCCATAAAAGCTAAAGCTACTGTATGTTCTATTTTACATAAATGAAAACAACTATTAGAAATGTAAATGAGGGATGCCTGGGAGGCTCAGTCAGTTAAGCTTCTGACTTCAGCTCAGGTCATGATCTTGGGGTTCGTGAATTCAAGTGCTGCATCAGCTCTGTGCTGACAGCTCAGAGCCTGGAGCCTGCTCTGGATTCTGTGTCTCCCTTTCTCTCTCTGCCCCTCTCCTGCTCACGTTCTGTCTCTCTCAAAAATAAATAAACATTAAAAAAAAAAGAAATGTAAATGATATGAAAGACAACATGAAATTTGCATGAATGCTATTCATGTTTATCTACTCAAAGAATATGCCTCTATCCGTAACGTTTTATCCTCATGAAGATACATACAAAGGCATTGAAGAAAGGTGGCTTCTATACACCTCGAGATACTGTTAAAACTACTAGTGTTTAGTGCTATCAGATTTATCTCTAAAACAAGGATAAAAGCTGATGAGTATAGAAAGTAAAACTTTCCACAAGTTAATGGATTTAATCTTATTGGCAAAACAATATCAATTGTATCCTTTTACAGTACAATTGAAAGTAAAAACAAAGTAAAAGGACAGAGTTGAGGTAAAATGAAATTTGTCTTCTAGGCACCAGCTTCTCTCTTCTGCCTCAGATTTTTTTGTAAGGAAAGGAAGAACAAGTATGAGCAGAGAAGGAAAATTCAGTATCAGAAGGAACAGTCTACAGTTACTACTACCCTGATGACTGGAGAATTAATCTAGTTGTAGCTTACAGGGTCTTCCTGAATGGCTGGGAACATAAGTCCATGGATAACATTAATTTTCAGAATGTAGATCATTTCTGATCTTAATATCTGTCTTCATGTCCCTGAAGACCTTGGTCCACCTTTAGTACTTCAGTTCCCTTAATACTCTACCTTCTCTTCATAATATAAACTCTTCCTTTTTTTGTCTCATGTAGCCTAAATGAATACTGAATAATTTTAAGACATTTAAGTAATTTTTCAGTTAATGTTAATGTTGGTTTAATATTTCCCTCCTGTTTTTTTTACATTACATGTATGATCTCTAAGATTTCTATGATAGCCTGCTTCTAAGATGATTCCCAGGGATCGATCCCTGACGTTTGAGATTCACATTCTTATGCAGTCTCCTCCTGTACTGAATAGAATTAATAGCTGACTTCTGTATTCAATTGACTATTTCAGAAATGATGGTGTGTGGTTCCTGAGGCTAGGACATAAAAGGAACAGAAGCTTAGAGAAGTCAATTCCATACTGAGAGGACAGACAAACAACAGTGGAAAGGCCTTCAAAAAGAGAAGAGTTAAAGCCTACTGTCAACAACTGGTACCAAATGAGTGAGCTACCTCAGAAACAGATCATCCAGCCTGCCAAGGTTTCAGATGATTATAGCTCTAGTTTGTATATTGACTGCAACCTCATAAGATCCTGAGTTAAAAACATCTAGCTAATTTATTCTTGAATTCTTGACCCTGAGAGTTTGTATAAAATGATAAATGTTTATGGTTTTTAAACTACTAAGTGTTGAGGTACTGGTTGAGCAGCAACAACTAATTCACACTATTTCTTCATATAGAAACAAAGAAATATGAACAGGTATGCCATTGGATCAAGAACCTTCATTAACAACATAATGTTGTTGCTAAATGAGGGATTTAGAATTCAAGCCAAGTAAATAATGGAACAAAATTTTTTTTAATGAGGCATAATTTACATCGTTGAGATGCACACATCTGAACTGTATATTTCAGTGAATTTTGAACAAGTTCTGCAAGAACATATACCACATAAGTAATACCTTGATCAAGATGTAAAAAATTTCCATGACTCCAGATGGTTTCCTTGTCAAGGCTGTTTTTTAAATCAGTTCTTACATTGCCCCTTACCCCAATCAGAGTTGAGTACTGTTTTTAGATCTATCACCATAACTTTTGATCATTCTAGAACTGGCTTCTTTTTTGCTCAGCATATTTTTAAGGCTCATCATATTGTATGTAGTAATAGTTCATTCCTTTTTATTCTTGACAAAAATAACATGATTTGTTTATTCATTCTTCCACTGATGGACACTCAAGTTCTTCCCAGTGTGGGACTACTATGAATAATATTTCTGGGAATATTATTGTGTAAATATTTTAGTGAATATATATTTCTCCTTTCTCTTGGTTAAATACCAAGGCAGGGCTAGGATTAGAGTGAGATAAATGAGGTACCTTGGAGACAAAATTTAAGAAGGTCCTCTATGAAGGAGTGGAATTGCTGAATCATAAAACTTCTGTTTCTATAACAATTTGCCTTTTAAAATACAGCATTGAAGTTTTACATTTATATTTGTCATTTTTTAAATCTACCATTTAAAAAAGGGCATTGGTAGGTTATCATATTACCATAAGAAAACATAAATATACTTGCAAGCAGTTGATCAATATATTATCAAATTTAATACATATTAAATAAAATATAAAGTTAAGAATAACTTCTCCTAGAATGATCCCTAGATCAACAAAATTCCTTGTTTTGTAGGTAAGGAATATGATTAAGAGACTTGTCCAAGGCTGCCTAGCTGGTTAGTGACTTTTTCATCATACATACTGCATTGTACTTCATTGTACAAAGTTAACCCAGGCTCAGTTATACATTTCCTAGGTAAAGAAATGGCTACAATTAGTTTTAATCTTTTACAAATTTAACCCAAGCTGATTTAAAATAAAGTGTTTTTTTTTCATAAAGATGTGACTACAATTTGTTTTCCATTTTAATGTCAACTAGTTTTCACAGGGAATTCTTTTTAACATCAGTGGTCTATAAATTAAAAGAGAAGTTTAAACTGGCAAACAGAATAATATGTTCTTAAAAACATAAAATCAAAGACTATGACATGTAAAAATTATAGTTATAAAAACATATTCACTAAATAAGGCTAAGCTTCTTCTTAATATATACAAAAGTCACATTTATTACCTCTGGTCAGATTAGACTCTCCCAAAGAAGTAAGGCAATGGTATACTTGGTATCTGCGTCTTTTATTCTAGAGAACACTTAAAATCATTTAAAGAATCAAGGAAAATATTTTATTCAATTTATTTGTTATGCTTTTATTAAATAACTACCATTTAGCAAGATACACATTTTTTCCTCCCTTGAAAAAAATTCATTTCATCTAGGATATAGCAGTGATTTAAAAGTACTAATCAAGAATAAAAATATTTCTTTAAAAGAGAATGGATAATTACAATCCTATAATGACTTATAGCAAACATTTTTCATTGGCTTAGTACAACTTTTTTTATCCATTAAAGTAATATTTCTCATGATTTTAAGATAATCAGAAAAAAATGTGTGAAGAAATTCATTTAGTACTATATTTGTAATAACATATATACCACGTACTCTTCTTGCCAGAAATGTCTGTGATAGAAAGTAACTACCGAGCCATTGAAATAATTTCATTTAACTTCTATCATTAGATTCCACCCAAGCTATGATTATTCTCTCTCTCCACTCAACATGGTCTTTCCTTAACACAATACACTATGTCCCTAGGAATACCAGTTAGAAGTTACTATGTACTACTCCCACGGAAATATTCTTAATCTCACCTAGAAAAATGCTTAGTACTGAAAACATTTCAATATAGAATTTTCATATATATCTTTAGGATTTTTTTTGCTAAGTACTTTGGAAAATGCCTACCTCACAAAAACTGAACACTGGACAATGTCAACATTGAATTTCTGTGAAGCCTGTGAATTAAATTTCCTAAAATAAAAATTTGCACCTGGATCCTATCATTAAACAAGTAACAGAAGAAACAAAAACTCTGCAGTTTCTAGTTAAAATGCCTTTTTGTTTGCCAATTTCTGTTTTTCATTTAATTGTCCTGATATTACACAGTACCTCACGGGTTTCCTCTCTCGAAGCAAGTCTTCTAGACTCCGTTCACAGTGTTCAGCTACCACCACCAGTCTCTCTGAGTAAAACAAAGTAAATCCACTTTACATCTGATTTATAAAACGTTTAATAACAAAATAACATAGTCCATTAAAGATATTAACTTACAATATTAATAGTACTTCAAGAGTTTTTCAAACTCTATATTAACCACATAGTTATCAAGTATATAAGAGAATAAATGTGTAATAAAACAACATATTAAATAACAATTTCATGTCATTTTGTATTTTTGTCTAGAGTTTCTCCCATGTGCAACAGGAAAAACAGATGGAAAGTTTTACTTTTGGAAGAAAGAAGTGACCCTTCTTCTGACACAGATTAGGAGAAGGAAAATCTTGGATGAAGATATAAAGAAATTTTGAAGTGAAGGGGAAATTGGGAGCTAGGGACAAATCGTCTTGGCAGTCTGGTTCAAACACAAGGTTTTGAAACTGAGTTCAGAAACTTGAGAAAAGTAGAAATGTTCTGAATCATGACTATGAAGAAAGAACAGAAAATTGATGTGGGATTATTTGTAACATCAGGGGCCTGCTGATATTAAGTAATAATATAAAAATCTGGTGGGCACAATCAATATTATGATGTAATTTTTATTTTCCAACAGATTAAGAATAAGATAGAACAGTTCTGAGGGTCAATCCATATATATTTTTTTTTCCATCACTTATCCCTAATGATTAATACATTGACACTTTTTTTTTTTTTTAAATGAATGAACGTAAGAGGAGTGAGAGAAAAGTAAAACTAGTTTTTACTTTCAGGAGAGATCAAGGTTTAAAAGAAACTGGGGTTCTGGGACTATCTATGCAAAATGGGTTAGATAAGGGAGAAGGTTAACACAAAATATAAATGGCAGACTAGGATGAAACAAAGAAGAGTATAAAGAGATTGAGAATAGTAATTACTGCAAAGAGGTTTGATGAAAATGAAAAGTAGTAAAGGTAGAAAAAATGAAATAGCAGAAGATGGGAAAGGAGACTTTCAGAACAGGAGATCTAGCATAAGGAACAACTCTCAGTGACAACTGGTTCAAGGTATGATCTTGCACGTGGGAGTAGAGATTAAGGACAATGATATACAGGCAGTCATTCGAGGTATGAAGGCAGCATATCCTATGGGTCAAGTTTCAGAAGCTGAAGCTATCTGAAGTGGTGGCATCATACAGAATGATATGAAACAGAAAAACTACAAATGCTCTAATGAAAGCTATCAGTTTCAGATGAAAGACTCCAAGTGATCTAAACAGGAACTTACAGAAAATTAAACTTGAAAGCACATTTAATGAGGGGGAGAAAAAGAAAAATAGAATAAAAAAAGAAAAACAGTTCAGTCAAGAAAAAAGCATGTGAAGTTGAACTTGAAGCAATTTAGTAGAACTATGAAGTTCTAAGAGGAAAAAGCAAATAATACTATCAGAAAACCAATCAGGAAGGTGCTGCATTCCTTTGCTTTCATCCTACAACATCCTGTCATTTTTCCTAACATCTATCTGGCTGCCGGTCCTCAGTCTCTTCTGTACTAATGGCACCTCTTCTACCCTAACTGAAATGCCTCTAGTTCCTCCAATCTTTGATTCTGGATCTTCATACCGTGTTTTCTTCTCATTTACTCCCAAGGCTAAAAAATTTGCAAATTTTATTTCAAGTCCAGAACTCCCTTCTGCATTGCAAGCTTTTATAGATGATTTCTCACTTTAACATAAAAGTCACCTCAAGTGCTATCAGTGAACTAGTACCACCATCCTGCCTGCTGCTTTGGCTACTGGAGTAATCTCCCTTTCTCAAATCCAAACAAAAAGCCCTGCTATTTCTATCTCCCAAATATTTCCAGGATCTGGTTTGCTCCACTGACCACAATGTGGGTCCAAGCCGGCATCCTCTTATTTGATCACTGCAACAATCTCTTAACTGATCTCATGTTAATTCTTCGTACCCTCCATCATATTTTTCATACTAAAGTCTCAGTGATAAAATAATAATAAATCTGAACATATAACTCCCTCTCTACCTTCATTTTTTGTTACTTCGGCTCACCAACTTCCAGTCATGCTGGCCTTCCTCCCCCATCTTCTCAAATACTAGCACATGGGTTCCCATTGCCTTAAACAATCTTCCTCATTTCTTCTCCCAGCTAACTCCTATCATGAAGCACAGTGGTTCAGAGCACACACTCCTCTAAGCTCAAATCCCAGGTTTACTACTCATTGGCTCTGTGACCTTGGAGAAGTGTGCTAATATCTCTGTGCCACAGTTACATCTTCTTTTAAATGGGGGGAAAAACAGCACCTATGTCACAGAGTTGTTAGATTGAAATAAGTTAATATGTAATAGGGATCAAGGATAGTGCCTGGCACATAGCAATCACTATCTAAATGCTAGCTATTATTTGTTTCTTAGTTAAATATGACTTCCTTAAGGAACACTTTTCTGGTGGCCCCAAATCAATTTGCCCCTTCTATAATATAATCAATTCTACACTGTACTTTTTCTTAGGTAACATTTATTTCAACTCTAAGAATCTGTACACATGGCAGGAACATCAGTCTTGTTCTAAATGTATCATAAGTTTCTAAACCTGGTACCTCAAGGGGCGCCTGGGTGGTTCAGTCAGTTACGCGTCTAACTCAGCTCAGGTCATGATCTCAGGGCTTGTGAATTTGAGCTCTGTGTTGAGCCCCAAGTCAGGCTGTGTGCTGACAGTTCGGAGCCTGGAGCCTGTTTTAGATTCTGTGTCTCCCTCCCTCCCTGCCTCTCCCTTGGTCACACTCTGTCTCTATCTCCTTCAAAAATAAATAAACATAAAAAAAATTTAAACTGGTACCTCAAACATGCAAGTTATCTAATATAAAAATATTTGTTAAATAAGTTAACTTGAGCAAAGGCACGATGTAGCTATTAGAAATGAGTAAAAGTCTTATATGATAGTCATTATCTAAATAGAGATCTGTCCTATGCAGAAAATTATATGCCTATGTTGTAAACTAGGCATAATAATACCTCAATAGTGCTGATTTTAAATATAAAACAAAAACAACAGAATTTATTAAAATGTGCATGTTCCATTAATTTATAATTTTAAGTTGGATATCCATAAGTCTCCATACCCATGGGAAATTTCCAAAGTGTTTGGCACTAGATTAAAATTTGTCTGGCTTAAAATAATTTAGAAAAAAAATCGTTCGGCTTCTTCTGGAAACTCCTCCAAAATGTCATAAACCAGAGTTTGCCAAAGCTTCAGGATTGTATGGAACTTTGAACCATTACTTTAATACAGCAAAGACATAATTCTTGGCAGAATATCAAAGTTTCTCCCAGAGGTAATGGAATGTACACCAAAACAATGTTTCCAATATGAACCAGTTTTTTCAAGAAATCATTAGAGAGTCTTCATTCTGAAACTCTGGACCACTGTTGGAAAATAACTTCTGTTTGTTATAAAAACAATATAGCTTCACAGAATAAAATATGACAAAAATATCTGGGAGTCATAATGTGCCAAGTAGAAGTCAGCAGTGTAGTGGCATTATTTATAAAAAACAAATGTGACACTAAGATGAACTTTAAAGAGCAGAACATACAAGAACTGTGAAATAATCTTTCCTCTAACAAATATTTCATGAATGCCAAGTATCACTGCAGTGTAAATACAGCCTGAACTGTATGTTTCCAGTCAATACTAAAAACTGAAGAAGAGTACAGTATTCAGCAACAAAGATAATGAAGGGGTTGAAACATGAGGGAGACTAAAAGAAAGATCTAAATCCTTCTCTTTAAGAGAAAGAAAGGTAAATTGTGAGTATGTTAATATGAAAGGTTATCAGAATACAGTTACTGCTCATTCTTTTGTTATTCACAGTAAAAACTGAGACTAGCTCATCAGTTTTTAAATACAAACAAATAAATATTTATATAACAAAATGGACGAATAAAATTCAGCGTTTAAAACCCGATATTGTTACAAGGTCACTGTAATGGTCAGTTTTATGAGTCAGCACGACTAGGCTATAGTTTTCAGTTATTCAAACATTAATCTAGGTGTTACTGTAAAAGTATATATAATTTTTTAAACGTTTTTTATTTATTTTTGAGAGAGACACAGCATGAGTAGGGGAGGGTCAGAGAGAGAGAGGGAGACACAGAATCCAAAGACAGGCTCCAGGTTCTGAGCTAGCTGTCAGCACAGAGCCCAACACGGGGCTGGAACCCACGAACCATGAGATCATGACCTGAGCCAAAGCTGGATGCTCCACCCAGGTGCCCTGTAAAAGTATATTTTTATAAATGAACAAGATCTATAATCACTTTACTTTAAGTAAGTAAGATTATCCTAGCTAATCTGTTATAATTCTGATTCAGTCAGTTCTAAAGGCCTTAAGAGCAGGATTGAGGCTTCTCTGAAAAAAAAAAATTCTGCTCATGGACTACAGCTTCAGCTCTTGTTTGTCTTTCTTGATAGCCTGCCCTATGGATTTCAAACTTGCCTACCCAGTCCCCACAGTCACATGACCCAGTTCCTAGCAATTAATCTCTTAATATGAATATCCTGTGGGTTCTAGTTCTCTCATGGAACTCTGAACTGGTAGAGACACTTAGGCTGAAATGTATATGCAGCTAGAAATATGGAATAAATCTTAGAGGTCCTTAACAATTCTATCATTCTCTACCTGAATTTCAACCCTATTAGTTAAAATAATTTTGGTTTTTATTTCACTAGCAATCACCAGAAGATTTCTGGGCAAATTAATACCAAATAAAATGATTACCATTACCATTTCTAATCCTCACTTTGCTTCTAAATCCTGTTGAAATTTCAAGTTCAAAAGAAAAAGATTAAATTTGTTAACTTAAATATTTTCATGCTTTATTTGTTTTTTTTTCTTTTAAAGACATTTTGCTCAACTTTTCTATTAATAAATCAAGTTCTCAAATTCTAATAAAATGTCCACTATTCTTGAGATTCTATACTTCATCCTGAGTTAACATCATCTCAAATCAGTTTTGAGTGATCAAAACAGTTGAAAGTCTGACTTTTGAGCTAACCTAACATGTGAAAACATAATGTTACAAAAACAGACCATATGTCACATGTATGTATGGGAAAGTGTGAATTCATCCCAAGTATGAATGGGAAGGTGGGGGAATTAACCATGAAAAGATGTGAGATAGTTGCATAGTAAGAACAAAATAAAAAGGGGAAAGAGAACCAATATCAAAATTCTTTGAGGAGACAATTAAGTGGAGTTCAAACCAAAATCATACAGTGTTACATCGAGAAATATGTGCTATAGACCAAGGAGATTGCTGAATAGAACCTTTTCAAATTTTTCAAACTAAATAACTGAAATCACAGGAATGTTTTGGAACAAACAGACCTTTATACAATACTTTTTAAATTCAATTATTTACTCTTTATGCATACAATTTTTCAGGACAATGGACACATCCAATATAAACAAGATAATCAAATTCCCTAACTTTTCGACAATCACTGATATTTTCATTCCAGGCAGTCAAACTTAAAACATATGGCTACTTTACATATCCAAGACCTATGTTATCCTAGGAAAGAGGGCTGCTGAGATAGGAACAGGGAAAGTAGAATAACCAGCAATATGGTGGATGGGCCTAAGGGAACTACCCAGATTATTGAGTTAGCTTCAGTAGTAACAAAGTCTAGCAATACTAAAGTGAACAGTTTCTATCTGACATGTTGATAACTAAAAATAAAGTAGCTGTGCAAAGTAAGCAACAGTGTTCCCCAGAGGGGTTATATCATAAGGTTTTCTCAAGTTCAGTGTTTACAGGGCTCATTTAGGGAAAGGGAAGAAAACAAGGAGTGCAAGAAATATCTAGGACTATTGAGTCAATTATCCTGAGAAAAGAAAGTCTAGGGAGAACTGGATAGAAGCAAGACTCCAATCATACGAAGTGATGCTCCAAATGGGCTTCCAGACTAGAAAGAGTAAAAGGCGCTTTAGGACACAAGAATGAAGAAGTCCTAAGAACTAGGTAGCAAGAGTTTGGGAAGACAAACATATTTCAAAACTGCAGATGGAAAACAGCAATACTAATTATGGTCACCAGTCACAAATGATAATGAGGATCTACTATATTGCCAAGCTTTGCTTGGAATGGTTTTGAAGCCGGGCCAATGTAACAATTGGAAATTCTTTAGAATTTGTGATAAGATTGGTAGTGGTGGGAAGAGGTGTTTGAGGCATTCAGGGATTGACAATATCTATCAACTCTTTGGTGATATTAAAAGCCTCAAATGATTCCTATAATTTTTAAATATTAGGTTAATGGCATTGAAGCCATTCATCAAATAAAAATTTTAGCAAAAAAAATTTTTTTAAACAAGAAACTTGCCAAAAGTTCCTTTCTAGACTTTTGGCAAATGTCTAGTGCTATCTATAGGTAAGTCTACCTGGTTACCACTCCTCTTCATGATTATGTTTAAGCCAATTACAAAAAGCACCTCTCCTTTCAGAATGAACTAGAGAATCAGATTGCAGTTCCTCCTTAAGGCATTAGCCAGAAGGTTTTGTGCAAAACTCTGTACAGTGGCCTGAATGTGGGTATCTAGATAGGCAAATAATGTGACAGGGCACACCTGTTGATACAGGTCAAATCAACTTTGGAGGGGCTGCTGCCTACATTAGAACTTCTCCAGATTATCTTTAAATTAACAAGAAAAATTTACTCTATGTAGTCGATACTCTGCACAAGTGCTTTTAAATCCTTTCTTTACATTATGATTCCTTTCTGAGATCAGATTAAAACTATAGACTCATATCCAGAAAATGCTTGTGCATACATGTACACAAACACAAAATTGTATATAGAATTACAAGAGGT
This sequence comes from Crocuta crocuta, assembly GCF_008692635.1. Classification (NCBI taxonomy): domain Eukaryota; kingdom Metazoa; phylum Chordata; class Mammalia; order Carnivora; family Hyaenidae; genus Crocuta; species Crocuta crocuta. The sequence continues at coordinate 5,645,646 of NW_027528804.1, forward strand.
TCATAGATCTGATGTCCATTCTCAGGCCTCTATGGCTGTTGAGTTAAGAACTGCTATTTTAAACTGTCAAATTTAATTTACTTAGACGTTCATCCACAGAAAAATTGGGACAAGAAGCTACAGAGGCTTCTGCACAGAAAGCAACAACAACAAAAAAGAACAATAAAGCAAATAGCTAGATATGTTGAGAACGCTGCCCCCAACAACACAAGATATCTCAGATCTCATACCAAAAAAGATTCTATATTAATGTCTCCATATATCACCTGAACATACAATATATTGTATGCATATTATAAAGCTTGCAATTGATCATTTTTCCAGATCCAAGTAAAAATTTATAAATTAACTTTGTTTGAAGTAGTTAAATTTTCTTCTTTGCCTTGACCCATAAGAAGTCTACAAAAATTTATAATTAATGTGAAGAAACTATGTATTAATATTACTAATTTAATATCTTATTCTTTGTTTCCTTTCTCCCATTTTGATTATATATTTTCTTTCATGAGCAAACAGTATATATAAATTATGTGTGTGTGTGTGTGTGTGTGTGTATATATATATAATATTGTATGTCAATTTTTGGGCAAAAAGATTATAATAAATTAAGAAATATAAACTCCTTTAAAAAGAATAAGAGTGCTCAATTAAGAATATTAAGATTGGGGTGCCAGGATGACTTAGTTGGTTAAGTGTCCAACCTGAGCTCAGGTCATGATCTCGTGGTTTGTGAGTTCGAGCCCTGCATCGTGCTCTGTGCTGACAATGCACAACCTACTTAGGATTCTCTCTCTTTCTCTCTCTCTAAATAAATAAACTTTTTTTTTAAAAGAATGATACTAAGATTTGCTTTCTTAGGAATATGACAACAATAAACGGCCAGAGCATCTCTTGAAAATGTGATATTCCTTTTAGGCCAGTGGTACCATTAAAATAAACGGAAGTAAATAAAACTTCAAACACAGAAAAGCTACCCTCTGTGTTCCAAAGTCCGCTATCCCACAAAAACTCTATATATAGGAATCTGATAAATATCTACATTCTTCAATGTAATTCAACATTCTTTCTTTTGTACTCTAATGGGACAGCACATTGTACATCATCTGTTATAACAAGTATTACTATATTATAATCATGTTTGTATTTTTCTCCTCTACATTTTTAGAGCTTGAGAACTGAGATCCTATGTTAGTCATCTTCATATATCTGGCACCTAGCATAAGGAGGGTCATAGTATTAGAAGAGACTATTGAAAGTATTATAACATCAATAGACTGACGTTATGTATGCCAAAGCACAATATAAGAAATGTCAGAGTAGATAAGAAAGACTGGTTCCTAAATAAATCTTCAATTTATCAGCATCTTTATAACTCTGCTTCAATTCTAGCTTTCTATGAGCTCTGCCCTCCAAATTTGTTCCTTGTGGAGAAAGATCCTTATGGCATTAATATGAGCCCATCTACATTCTCTCCTGAAAGGTTAGACAAAGCTGGTAAATATTTACTAATATATGCTGAATAGATAAATTAAAGGCAACGCAACCTTGCAGAGTAAATAAAATCCCATTAGAATAATGTGTACTTTAACATGTCTGTGTGCACACATGTGTATGTGTATATGCTTGAATATAAAATATCACAAATTTTCATCATCTGTAAGATAATTAACTTTTTTTATCACCTTCCTTCCTATGTCTCTCATCAGGCCTCTGGATGTATCTAAATATTCAAGACACTAGGTATGTAATTGAGCTCCAAAGTATTTAAGGCATTGAACAGCTTTGATAGTAGAAGTGTCAATATTTGCATTAATGTACACTTATTTCAACTTTAAAAAATGTTTAGAAATATGATAAAATGTTAGTATTCCACCTCTCTTTACTTTCTAATTGTATGAACTTAGATTAATTACTTAATTGCTCTGTATTTCAATTTCCTTATCTGTACAATGAAAATAGTTAATTGATCCTATCTCATGGTAGTGTTATGGGGATTAAATTCATTAAAATATGTAGAGCACCTAGAATACTTACTGCCTAATACACAATAAACACTCAATAAATATTAACTACTAATATTACAAAAACCTTTTCTACTCAAAGTCTATAAAATGGAAATGTTTTCAGAGCAAATATTTTTTTAAAAGCCATACCCAGACTACTTGAAAGTATTATTTAGCCTATTTGTCACAAAACAAAGGAAATGTTGTTTGCAGTTTTTTAGGGTCTTTAATATTAGGTTGAAACACATGAAAATGCCATTTTTACAGGAAAATAATTTCAATATCAGCAAATATATAGGGTTTACTTTCTTAACATGTTTTGTTAGAAAAATTAAATACATTTCAGTGAAATGTATTTAAAATAATTTTAAGAAATGAAACCCCTGCATGCAATTAAGTTTCTAAAAATAATTTTAAAATAATTAAAATATTACCATAATAAGTATCTTTAGGGTGGCATAGGTTGAATATTTGTGATCCCCCTTCCTTAGGATTAAGACCTAATAATACCCATGGCAATGGTGTTTGTGGGTGGGACCTCTGGATGATAGGTTCTGAGGGCCCTGCCCTCATGAATGGTATTAGTGCTTTTATAAAAGAGACCTGAGAGAACTCCCTGGACATTTCTAGGATGTAAAGATTGCTGTCAATAAGGAAGTAGCCCTCATTAAGCAGGGAATCTACTGGTTCCTTGATCTTGGACTTCCTAGCCTCTAGAACTAGGAGAAATAAATATTTGTTTTTAACCAGTTTATGATGTTTTGTATAGCAGTCCAAATGGACTAAGACACAGGATACAAAAGAATCTGACTATACTACTGACAAGGCAGTATACATCTTCCTAGTGAAACACTGACTTTTTAACCAATAGGGTTCAACTTTTCTACTTTGGTTTTCTAAACGGAATTTTATATAAGACTGAGCTCCAAATAAAAAAAAAAAAGTGACTCTTTTTTCATTTGAAGACAGGCCAAATTACCACTTTCGATCATAAAATACATTTTTTAAAATGTTTATTTTTGAGAGACAGAGCAAAAGTGGGGAGGGGGCAGAGAGAGAAAGACACAGAATCTGAAGCAGGCTCTAGGCTCTGAACTGTCAGCACAAAGCCCAAAGCGGGGCTAAAACTCACGAATTACAAGATCATGATCTGTGCCAAAGTTGGATGCTTAACCAACTGAGCCACCCAGGTGCCCCTCAATCATCAAATACGTCTAAAGAGCTACTTCTAAAATTTCTGACATTAGAACTTTCATTTATTTCTTACAGAATTGAAGAATATGCTTAAGATAAGTCGTTTCCCTGAAAGAGAAAATTAAAAATCCTGATTCTCATATCTAAAAAATATGAATCTCTCAAATGTAGTCATTCATTAATTTACTCACTCAACAAACATTTACTGAATGCCTCTTATGTGATGCAGTACTGGCTCTGACGTCAGAAGTAAAAGTCATTTAATCATTATCTTCCAGAACTAAGATCCTCAAAAAGAGACAAACTAAATAGAAAAAAATAATAAAATATCATAAAGCTATAAAATAAAGTAGGAAAGGGACTAAGCTCACATTGCAGAGAATGTAACATAGTATAATCCAGGAAAGAAAATCAGAGTCTAAAATCAGGGATTGCCAGGAAATTAGGAAAACTCAAAAGACTCAGTTTGGCTGGACTGCAGGTGAAGGCATGCACATGCACACATATGCTGACTACTGTACGCACTTACTATAAATCTGTAACTTAATCAAAATAACAGAGTAAGGAATAAAAAAACAACAACAAAAAACAGAAGAAAAGAACAGCTTACCATGCTTTCCCCTAGAAATATCCACATACTGGCAAAGTCTGGGATGAGTGATGGTCTTAAGGATTTGAAATCGCCCCAAAATTTTGATGGAATTTGGTGTAAGAGGAAGCCCATTACTTCCACAAACATCATGTGGCAGAGCCGAGGCAAAGAAGGTAAAGGCACCCATTTCAGCATCTTTCAGGGGAAACATTTCAGTATCCTAGATCTTCTAAGATAATCTGGAAAAGGAGAGAATTTTATGACAGATCAACCAAACATTAAGCCAATGTTTTTTCACCTTAAATATGATTAATAATATGTAACTTGGAGGAAAATACCAAACAGAACACTTCACAGTAAAAAGTATCAAAGTCAAAAAATTCCAAGATAATATCTAAGAGGAAAAATCACACAATCATAAATTTAGATTGTAGCTCTAACTCACAATCAAAGATTTTCAATGGCATAAAAAGGAAAAAATAGAACATTTTTTCTTCAATGATGTCTGACAGTTTTAACAATTATGAAGTCTGTTATTACATATTTACATCAATAAGAGACATCCTATTTACCTAAAGCTTGAATAACTCACAGACCATCAAGAACTTTTCCTTTCTGCAGAGTAAGCGAAGTCAGTACAGAGAAAATAGAGTTCACATGTATTAAAACTCATCAAACTACTACTCACTTAAAATCAGTGCATTTTAGTATATGTAAATTGTATCTTATAAAAAAATAAAAAATGAAATAAAATTATGAGAATATGAGGAAGAAATAATTAAAAATGAGTGGTTGGAAATTAAATGATTACCAAGGTAGATTGAAATGTTGGAAAAGAAAGTTGAGACAACTGCTCAGACTATGGAACAAAAAGCAAATAGATGAAAACATGAGAGAAAAGTTAACAGATATAGTAAGTCAAACCAAGAATACAAAAAAAAATACAGGAGTTTCAAAAAGAGAACCAAAAAAAAATAAAGGAGAATAAATTGTAAAAAAACAGAATAGGAGAAAAAGTCCTCACAGTTCAAGGGAAATATGTACCTTCAAATTGGAAACATTTATAATATCAAGGAGGTTAAATGAAAAATACCCACACTATGACATTTTTTCTAGCTCCTTTCAATGAGTTCACTTCAAGAAGAATAAACTCACAAGACATGTCATCGTAAATTTTCAAAGGGCATGGAGGAGGACACTTGTGGGGATGAGCACTGAGTGTTATGTGGAAACTAATTTGACAATAANCAGTGAAACCTTGAAAGACCTAAAGAGACAAAAATTTTGTTTCTATACCCTGCCAAACTATCCATCATTATAGCATAAATAATGATAATAATTTACAGCCATACAAACATTAAAAAAATAAAATTAACAACCACATACCTTTTATGAATAAATATCCTTAGGATGTATTCTACCAAAACAAGGAGAAAAACAAATAATAGAAAATGTGTGGTTAAGAAACAATGTAACTTATCAGAACATATCCTGTTCACATTAAACAGAAAGTAATTGGGCTTCAAGGGCTTACCTTCAAGCAAAGATATGGAATGGAAGCTTCTCAAACAAAGAATGAGAGGACATGGTAAAGAAAGCATAAGATGGGAGGACTTGGTGAAAAAAAAGCACAATGTAACTTTCCATCAAAAGAGAACAGAATTTCCTTTGTAAAAGTGAGGAGTGTTAAAAACTATATAAGACCATGGCCCAAAAAATAAATCACACTTAACTATGGCATAAGTTTTTGGTCATTATAGGGAAAAAAGAAGAAATCAATCTGATGTTACTATTATAAGTCTTCTCCTTAGTGTGGCACAGAGGTCATGAAATTAAGAAATTGGGAAGGAAATGTATCATAGCATACTTTTTGATTCTGTACTTAGGAATATTGACAAACTCACAATATTGTAACAGTTTGTTGCTTTTTTAGCACATATAAAAAAGAAAATAACTGTAGCTAAGAAATGTAATGTAAATATTATTAATCTTAACAATGTATAAGTAAAGGTCCAGATAAGGAAAAGTGAGAGTGATGGACATAGTTTTTGCAGTGGTAAACAAGGTAGAGTCATTATTTTTCTCATTTTACCAAATAAGGAGCAAAAATATATTTTTAAAAATTGATGTGAAAAAATAATTTACACCTATTACTTAGAATTATATCATTAACCAATATGAAAACTAAAAAATGTAAACACTATTCAAAACTTTGGAGAAGGGAAGTTGTGGATAGTGTGGTTTGTCTTAAAAAGTAAAAAAAAAAGAATTAGCATTTTATCTTATTATTCAATATAGAGATCTGAAGTTAAAAAACGCTAAAAGTGGTTCTCTCTCAGGAATAGGACTAACGGTAGGAAGACACTAAACTGTTGCATCGTATTACACAATCCTTCTATATTATACTACTTGATTTTCAGTTAGGCAGACTCTATCAGACAACTGAAAAGCATAGAACCAAAACAGGAAGCGCATATGATTCACAAACATAAGACACTAGTTAGTATAAAATATTTCATCAGTGTTCTGCTTCAGCTACCTTGTAGATGGGTACACATAAAAAGGTTCATATATTAAAATTTTAAACAAAGATTTGCTCACATTTGATGAGTGGAAGAAAGCTAGTGGAAAAAACCCGCTGACGTTGACAGATTAGTTGAGGAAATACAACGTAGGGATGGGGTTTGAACATTCATTCATTCAACCAATATCTTGAACCTATTTTAAGTCAGGTGTTTTTCCACCTGCAGGGCCAATGATAGCGAAGAAGACACAATCCCTGCCCACAAAGAATTTGGAGTCGAAATGAGAATGGAGGTCTGGGGGTGAAGGTCAAAAACATGGTACAAAAGATGCCGATTTCATCATGAATAAAATAATTCACACATTTCTTCAATGGGCGAATAACGCTGGCTCATTTATTTTATGTACTTTCCCTCAAAACGTTCTTTCTGTCCCAAATAAAAACAGGAACCAAGGGGCCTTGAAAAGAAACCACTAACAATTCTAAAGGAACCTCCAGGTGTTCACATTCTCCCACTCCACAAGAGAACGTCTCGACAAATGACAACCTCTGAAAACCAAAAACAAAACCAAGATTTTGTATCTATGGTGAGTAATGGAGAACTGAATCCACATTCTCCAACGTCCTCTTTAGATGTTCATTTGAAACAATGGTCATTCTCAAATAGCTGCCTACAGTTCTCAAAGGACTCAAGTAAACGTGTGTAGTGGGGAAAAGCGGACATTAGCTCCGGATGGGCACAGGACTCAGCATCAAGCAGCTCCAAAGGCTGGCTCTTGTTTCTGCGGACAAGCTGGGCCACTCGCTGCACCTGACGTTCCTCTACCTCCCACCGGCCCCACCCACTAAGACACTCAAAACTGAAGAACCCAAATACCTGCCTCTGAGTCTGGGGAAGCAGGCGGGCACAAAGACAAGGGGATGGAGCTTCTACACAGGGCCCCAGCTTGCTGTGGGTGCTGCTGCCGCTACCGTCTAGAGCGCCAGACCCAGCATCTCAGGTGCTTTTACAAACGAGGCCGCTCCGGGAGCGCCGGAATTGCGCTTTGCCTGCGAGTTAAATCCACCGAAATTTCCGGCTCGGAATCTGAACAGGAGCACGAGCCAGACCTGTTCCACTGACAGCTCCCAGCTCTCCCCGCCCCCGTCCTCAACTCAGCCGGGCCGTTTCCTCTGACCTCACAACCTCCACGCCACAACATGGAGGAAAGACCCGACGTCCGGCGTTTTGCCCCTTGCCCAGCCTGGAGACAAAACGTAGTTACCAAGGAAGAAGTGCAGAGGAGTTCAAGTTATTAGCTGAGAACATAGAAGACGGAGAGCATGGTATGGCTGCTCCCAGGAAGGGGACGACATAATTTGAAGTTAAATCGGTGGAACGCTCAGGCGTTTGGTGAGGACACCTCCTTGGGTCCTTTCTCACTGCCGTCGTGTGCGGTACCGTAACTGCTCCAGCCTGAAGCCGCCCGGTGAGGCTCTCCACGTTCCTGTGTCCACCGATTTATGTGAGTGACGCCCGCAGAAGGTCCTGGGGTATACGTGTTGAGATCAAAGGAGGGTCGTTTTTCCCTTATCATCTTGGGGAGATAGGATCTGGCCTCTGATTGGGGAGATAGGATCTGGCCTCTGATGCTAGAGGGAAGTAACGCTTATACCAGCACCAATCTTGGAATGTGGAAGTAGAGAGCAGCTTGGTACCTCTTGAAGGAGCCCAGTTTGAGAAATGGGATGAAGGGCTGACGGAAAGGCTGCTGCTGGAAAAGATACATTCACAAACACGTTTACTTTTTAATGTGTGCGCGTGCGCCCGTGTGTTTGAAAGGACTGGGGTGGGGTGGGGGTGGGGCAGGAAATCATTCCTCAATTAGTTAAGCACCCACTATGTTTCTTGTACTGTTGTAGACATTGGGAAAAGAATGATGGACAAAACAGGAACTTCTTTCTGTAGTTCACATTTTGAGTAAGACATCCTAAACAGAATTAAGAAAAACATGTTATATTGTAGGTCCTAATGGGGGATTAAGAGATAAATAATAAAGCAGAGGAGGATATAGTTTGAAATTTTAGTGTTGCCAAGGAAAGTCTCACTGAAAAGACAACTTTCGTAGCTGACGTCAGTGAGAGAATTAACCTTAACAGATATCTTGGGGTAAGTGCAGTCAGGTAGAGGTATCAGCTATAAACAGTCATTGCTAGTTTATGCCATGAAGCCTAAACTTGCCTGAAAAAGCAAGGAAGCTTGTGGATTAAAGTTGAGTTAAGGGATTAAACTAGAGACAAAGTCATAGAAGGAACAGATCATGAAGGATATTGAGGGCATCAAAGCTATTGGAGAGTTTGGATCAGCAGATTGACATAATCTGGCTTCCTTTTAAAAAGAGGATCTTACTGGCTGCCGTGGAGAATATACTGAAAGGGACAGGGTAGAAGAAAGACCAGTTTGGAGGCTGTTACAGTAATCTAGAGGGGACATGATGGTAGCTTGAGTAAGGGTGGTAAGAAATGGATGACCAGGTTCTTAGTGCTCTTAATTTAGATGTATAAGAATATTGGTGGATGGTGAGTCAATTTTCTCTAATTAGATTTGGGGAACACTTTAAAAAGGAAGTGTAATGTGAGTTTCGGAGTGACAAACACAAACTAAAATCAGAGCTTCGCTATTTAATATTTTGATAGATTTAGACAAGTCATAATTTCTCTGAAGGTTTGTATAAAATGGAAACGTTACCTCACATGGTTGAAAAGCTTAAGGGACTCCGTATGTAATGTGCCTTGCTCATTAAACTAGTGGCTGTTGTTATTAGCTGTGCTTTTAGATAGGAAATGGGAGAAAGATAGTGCTGAGTGCTTCTTTGGATGGAAAGGGATGGTTAAACTCTACTGAAGAAATTCTGAATCAGCTAAAAGGTGACCTTGGTGTTTGGTAAGCAGACCATGAGAAACCTAGACATACCCTTTTTAAATTTTATGCATATTTCACTGGACAGGAAGGTTTTCTGTGTTAATGACCTTAACACCTGATATGTATGGACTGTCTTCTCATAGCTATGCCTTAAGTCCCCAGGACTCCCTGTGTCCTTATTAGCAAAGAGAAAGAAGGCACTCCAGCAAGTAAAGAAAAACTATCAAGAATAAAAACAAATTCCCAGTTATAAAATGAGTGAGTCATGGAGATACAATGTACAAAGCGGTGACTATGGTTAATAATACTCTATTGAATATTTGAAAGTAGTCAGAAGAGTGGATCTTGAAGGTTCTCACCACACTATAGTGTGACTATGATGAAGGACGTTAACTGGACTAATGTGATCATTTTGCAGTGTACATAAGTATCGAATCATGTTGTGCATCTAAAACTAATCTTATGTGTCAACTGTACCTCAAAAAAAACTTTTTAAAAATTTTTTTGTTTACTCATATTTGAGAGAGGAAAGGGAGCACAAGTGGTGAAGGGACAGAGAGATGGAGACAGAATCCAAAACAGACCCCAGGCTCAGAGCTGTCAGCAAAGAGCCCGATGTGGGCTCGAACTCAAGAGTGGTGAAATCATGACCTGAGCAGCAGTCGGGAGGCTTAACTGACTGAGCCACCCCACCTAGGTGCCCCACCTCAAAATTTTTTAAATAAAGTGACACAGCTGATGAATGGCGGAGTTAGAATGTGAATTCATTCTCTGACCATACACCAAATAAATAAACATTCACAAAAAACAGAGTTTTAGGTCTGTTTTCAATATTTTGGCAAAGGCTGCAAAAACACGCGTGGAATTTGCCAGTTACCACTGCTATTATAGTGTCTCTGGGAAGAATTGTTCCCAGAATATTTAATTTTATTATTTACCTTTTTAAAAATTCTTATATTTGACACATTTTAAATCCTAGTAGGATTACTAACTTAGTTCTAAAAAGTGTCTCCGATGTAGCACAGTAATAAAAATGTTCTCCTTGTGGAGTGATTTCGCAGTTAGATTTTTTTTCTTAAATAGTTTGTTGTCAAGTTGGTTTCCATATAACACCCAGTGCTCATCCCAACAAGTGCCCTCCTCCTTGCCTATCACCCCCCTTCCTCTCTCCCCCACCCCCATCAGCCCTCAGTTCTCAGCGTTCAAGAGTCTCTCATGGTTCGCCTCCTTCCCTCTCCCCCACTATTGTTCCCCTTCTTCTCCCCCATGGTCCTCCGTTAAGTTCCTCCTAATCCTCCTATACATGGAAACGTACGGTATCTGCCCTTCTCTGGCAGACTTTGAAGCAAATGGTGGAATGAAGATTGGAAGGTTAGAATAAAAATGATGGTAGAAAGGGAGAGAAAAAATTGATTAAAATCACTATAGGTTATTAATTCTGATATACGTGTTTCTTTCAGAAGAAACTCTGAAGAATCTAAACACTATTCAAACCCAATTCACATACTTGTGTACTGTTTTCTTTTACATTTCACAACTGATGTTTTAAAATCACTGTGAACTAAGTGACACTGTGTAGTTGTCAATGCCCATACTTAATGCAAACTTGGTCATAATGGTTAATATTGTCATCAGTTTGATTAATGTGTAGTGTTGGTATGTAGCTATTGACTATAATCTCCATTTTAAGTATCCTTTATATGAAGATTTACCGTTAAAATGAAAAGTTATTGTGTATGCACAAATAAGAGGAAACAAAAAAGTGACATAAGGTAAAAATAGGGTCAAATTTAAAAGAGGTTTTTCTTTTTTTTTTTAAATTTTTTTTTAATGTTTTATTTATTTCTAGGAGAGAGAGAGAGAGACAGCATGAGCAGGAGAGGGTCAGAGAGAGAGGGAGTCACAGTCTCTGAAACAGGCTCCAGGCTCCGAGCTGGCAGTCAGCACAGAGCCCGACACGGGGCTCGAACCCACGAACCGCGAGATCATGACCTGAGCGAAAGTCAGACGCTTAACCGACTAAGCCACCCAGGCGCCCCAAAAGAGGTTTTTCAAATAATACAGGAAGGGTAGTTTTGTTTTGTTTTTTAATGGTACATAAAATGCCAGAGTATCATGATTGGAGCCGTTTTACAATTGGTGGCAACTTAGATGTGATGAAATACAATACAATTCTGAGTATCTCAGAAGAATCTAACCTTTTACATAGTTTAAGTCTTGAAGTAGTGAAATCAGGTGTTTTGGGGAAGTAGAGAGACACTTCCAGATATTTGCAGAATTTCTATACTATAAAGTAAAATTGAAAACCTGCACCTAAAATTTCCATTTCAAAACAATAGCTTATTTGTTTATAGTTTGTTCCTAACTATAGGGCAGGGAGTTTGTTGTTTAAAAGAAGTTACTGACAATTTAGAAACAGAGTGGGGAAAAAACTACTGAGGAAATTGACAAGGTAAAGGAAAGCCATTTGGAAATTATAGGAATTTCAGAAATAATCTTTTGTATATGTTTTAATGATTAAGGTGTAGTGTAAATTTATGTATTTCCTAAAATCAGCATCAGCTTTTATGAATAGCAGTATCTTATGATGGCTTTTTAGATTTGATAACCCATAATGTACATTATGAACAAAATTAAGAGGCAGAATAATTTAGATAATACTTTTCAGATGCTTTTGTCATAAAAATAAATTCATTATTTTTTTTTAATTTAGTAAGGGAAAAAGAAGTGTATGTAAACTATCCAAAAACTCTTACTATTCAAACACAATTCACATACTTGTGTACTGTTTTCTCTTTTTTTATGTGTTTTACATTTGTAATTACTGTGCATCCAGTTAAGTATTATATCGATTTTAATCTCCTAATCATTAAAATTTAATACAGATTAAGCCAGTATCCCCAAATTGTTTTAGAAGATATTAGTTTTAATAAATGTTAATAGGTGTTCCTTGGTTAGTATTCTGTGTTAAATGCATTGGGGAAACTACATTAATTGTGTCTTTTATAGAAATTCTAGCTTCAACATTAAAAGAGCTAACTTCAGAACCAGACTGACCCTGAGTTTTAATCCTGTTACTAACTGGTCACGTGACCTAAGACAAACTAATTTTAATTCAAGTTTTCTTCTCTGTATAACGGAAATAATTAAAGAATATTCACAGATGATCTATGTAAAACATTTAGCCAGCCCATAATAAATACTCTACAAATGTTATCTGTTACTAACATTGTTATTACTGGGTAACCTGAGTGGCTCAGTTGGTTAAGCATCCCAACTCTTGATTTTGGCTCAGGTCAAAATCTCAGAGTCATGGGATCTAGCCCCACATCAGCCTCCATGCTGACAGTGTGAAGCCTGCTTGGGATCCTTTTTCTCTCTCTCTACCCCAGTCCCCACTCACACTCTTTCAAAATAAGTAAATAAACTTAAAAATAATTATTATTAGCATTATCATCTGTGGAAAAACCTAAGCCTATTAACACATTAAAACCTCTGAGGAGACCAAGGAAACTTAGTTATGAAATTCAGTAGGTACTCTGTAAAATTGAAAGTCACTGTGGAACAGTTGGCACATGATAACAAAATGAGCACTGGGTTAAATGATACAAAGTTTGTCCAAACTTAATGCAATGTTTTTATTAAACTAGCACTGTTGCCCTAAACTTAACCTCATTTAAAAGTTTTTTTTTTTTTTCCAGTTTACTGCGTTTCCCTCTGTCTAACAGCTGAGTGAATACAAAAAATATGTTTAATTTTGCTCTCTACTATAAACCCAGCACATAGCTCAAAATCAGGAAATGTAAGTAAAATTGGGGGTCATGAACTTAATTTATTTATAGGGACCTGGCATAAATGGCAGACAACAGGGAGTTGTGCAGCCTGTTTTGCCTTGCTTAAAGGCATTCACCTTCTGCTGTTTCATACATTGTTAACCCTCCAAGACAGGGATCCCTGGTATATATGGTGGTGATAGTTTGTAATCCCTAGAAGCGACTAGAGATCAGGACCAAACCCTGAAAAACATAAACGTTAAAGGGCCACGTCAAGACAAAGGATCCCTAAAAGAAGGTGCCAAGTAATAGGAAGTGAAGTCAGGGAAAGTATCTTCATTTTATAAATTAAAAAAAAAGAAACATAGAGAAGTTAAGTACACCAAGATCACACAGCCTGTTACGTATGTGATTCAACCAAGATTATTCAGCTATAAATATTTTAAGGGGAAAAAAAAAAACCCACCTATTTTTCTGCTGGTGCAAGTGATCAATATACTAGAAAAAATGGACATAAACTTATGCATCGTACTTATATTTTTGAAAAGTTTAAAGACAGTTAATTAACAAGTACTAGAAAAACCTATTCCAGAGCTTCTAATTGAAAATCAGTACATAGCTCTTAGCATTTGAGGGAATTTTTCTTTAACGTATAGACTTGTCTTTCTAGCTAATCCAGAATATCTCAAAAGACAGGTTAATTTTGATATCGTAAATAATATTGCCAAAAGAACCAGTTATCTAGGAGTAAAGAAAAAGTAGATGCTAGTTAAAACAGTGTGTTTTATAGTCGTTCCTGTTTTATTTTGCCAAGAAAACTTGATTATTGCTGGAAAAATGTGCTAGCAAAAGATGCTTTCTTCTCTCTCTTTTTTTTTTTTTAATGTTTTTATTTATTTCTAGGAGAGAGAGAGAGAGACAGTGTGAGCAGGAGAGGGTCAGAGAGAGAGAGTCACAGACTGAAACAGGCTCCAGGCTCTAAGCTGGCAGTCAGCACAGAGCCCGACGCGGGGCTCGAACCCACGAACCACAAGATCATGACCTAAGCGAAAGTCGGACGCTTAACCGACTAAGCCACCCAGGCGCCCCGATGCTTTCTTCTCTTAATGAGACTTCCTTTGTAGTGTGGTATTATTGGTACTGTGGCTGTTAAAATGGTTACAAGTAACCTATCACTATGATATATGTTGTAAATGCTGGAAAATTATTATTGCATAACCAAATAAAGGCTTTGTCATCAGTAATTAGGATCTAGAGTATTTTCAGATTTTAAATTCATACATTCTTAAGTTTGAGGTTCAGTGAATTTTCTTAACACTTTATATTTTAGAGCAGTTTTAGGTTCACAGCAAAATTGAGTAGAAAGCATTCAGTGAAGTTTTATTACTTTTCTATTTTCCTTAAACCAAAACAATTTACATCATTTTCATAAGACAGTTTTTCTCTTGGTATTCTTGGCCATTTATGTTCCTTTGTCAGATAGTATGTATGGCTCATGCTGGATTGCTTTGCCTTTTGAGCCAGAGTTGAGAACCGTTAATACTACTTCTTAGAAGACTTTCACAAGGCATTTAGATTGAATTTATAAGCCATTCAGTGTTCTTTTTATTGTACCAGTTGTTTAAATAATCTTAAATTTGTTATTTTTAGAGTGTTTATAATTACAATGGTAATATCTATTTATAGGGGAAAATGGAAAGATTTTCAGTTGACTGTTGTCTTATTGTATTCACGAGGACAGGAGTCTTTAATATATACACATAAAATTCACAATTAATGTAAATATTAGTGTTTATTACCCCCATAGGCTATATACCAGGATTTACAAATTAAGGAGTGGCTTAGCTAATTTATCTAAGTATATTTTTAATATCAGTCTGTATAATTTGTATTTTTATTATTTGCTATGTTCTTAACCTTTAAGAAAACAAAAATCATTTACCTAAAGATACACAAAATATGCTCATAGGATTACTGTGAGCTTCTTGAAGGTGAGGATTGCACATAAATCCTTTTTTGTGTTCCCAAAATTTTGCTTAATGGCTGACATTTTTTTACCAATTGCCAGAAATATTGAATACTATGCATGTTATCTCATTTTGTCCCATATCAATGCTATGAAATATATAAAATTATCTCCATTTTACAAGTAAGAAAACTTGAGGCTCAGAGAGATTAGGTAAGTTGGTTTAGAGGCAAAGGGTAGGGTTTGATCCAAGTTCTTGTGATTTCCAAGTCCATGTTCTTTTTATTAAATTACTTTTATCTCATACTCTTATACTAAGCCCTTAGTATTCTAAACAAAGAAAAGGAATAATAATAAGTACCTCAAGGTGTTGTGATAATTAAGTTAATATTGTGAAGTGCTTAGAAAAAGACCTGGCAGATACTAAAGACAAAGACACTAGATTTTATTATTATTTTTACCCAGCAATGCCTATCAGGAAATTTGAGATGGCTTCTGTAATCCATGATTAATTTATATATGAGTGGTTTATTAGGATCACTGTCACCTCTCTCTCTCATTGACATTTTAAGACTTCATGGCCTAAATACGTTTTGTTAGTAACATTTCTCTTTGTTACTAACATGTTTTCTCTTTATTTTTCATATTTTGTTTATACAATTATTTTATTAAAAATGAATCCACTTTATTGGGAGCATGGGTGGCTCAGTCAGTTGAGCATCCGACTTCAGCCCAGGTCATGATCTCGTGGTTCACAAGTTCCAGCCCTGCTTTGGGCTCTGGGCTGACAGCTCAGAGCCTGGAGGATACTTTGGATTCCATGGCTCCCTCTCTCTCTCCCCCTCCTCAACTCATGCTCTGTCTCTCTCTCAAAAAATAAATAAAAACATTAAAAAAAAACAAAAAGTGAATCCATTATTACTAAATATTTCAAGTGATGTCTCAGTTCTGGTTCAATTTCATAATTTAAAATTAGACCTTAATCTAAGCAATTATTTGCAAAGTTATAGCCAAGCATATAAATTATACTTTTTTACAATTTATATAATATATAAAATATGGAGATACATATTTTCTTTCAGTATCATTCAGAGTATTACCACTTCTTTTTATCTCATTTCCTCTGTTGGTGTATATATGTGTTTAGTGTATGCAGCTCATTTGTGTTTATGTTTTGAAGCAGTCTTTCTTACTAAACTTATGCTGGGGCTTCAACATGTATTACAAAAGTCATTTTACTTAACTCGTTTTTGTAACTGTATTTTGTGGGTAGTTAATAGATTCATCAACTGAATAAAATGATCTCTATTTTGCAAATTATTGTTAGTGTGGGAGCCCGAGAGTGACCACAGGAAAGCGTGGTTAGGGACGCGGGGATGTGCCTGCACACGGGGCTCCCTGCCTGGGCAAAGCATGCCTGCAAACGGGGTGCTCTGCCAGGAGGCCTGCACACAATATCCAAGTTTAATGGTCCGCTCGCAAACGAGGGAACATGCCCTCCTTAGAAGTAAGGAGGAGGCTGGAATTGTGAGCAGGCCTCTTAGTAAACATGTTGTGGTCGCTTCCTCCCTTTGCTCCCACCTGTCCTTGAAATGTGTTTGGCTACTGGCCCTTAATTGGTAAAGGAATGCATCTTGTAGATTTCAGTTTGTATCCAGTTACCGGGTATAAAATAAACCGCAAGAGGGGCTTTCGTAGAATTGTTCCTCCGGCCGGAGTTGTGTCTCTGTCTGTCTTTTGTGTGTGTCTTGTCCTTTGTGTCATTTCGTCCGCAACAGTTAGTCTTGGTTTTGAAACTTTTTCTGTTGAGTCAGGACACGAGTTTCATGTTTGGCTGGTATTTGTGAAATAACTTTCTGTACTTCTTGACAAATTCATGACAACTATTATATACTCATTTATTTCTTATGAGTTAAGATACTAGTTTACTAGGGATTTTACTAAAGTGTATCACTGATGTCACATTTATTTTAGTGTTAATTCAACAAAGTTTTTTTTGTTTTTGTTTTTTTGCCACAAAAATAAAAGTCAACAAATTATGCTAAATCATACTCATTATTTTTCTTGAGATAGTTATTTCACCTATTGAATATATTTTATTATTAACGTCTAGACTAAAGTAGACATTAAGCTGAAAGAATGCCTAAAGGAGGATACCAAAAATCCAAAAGAACGTAGCTGTTTTTACTTTAACTTTCTTCATATGTTCATATGTATTGTTCGCTAACGTTCCAAAAGAAAAATTTGAGGAACAACAGGGTATTCTGTGTTCATGTTAGTAAATTGATATCTTCATTTTCAATTTTTGTACTAAAGTGCTCTGTATTTTTTAATTGTTAAATAATAAATAGCCTGTATAGAATATGAGCAGTTTACTATGACTTTCTCAGATTAACTTCATTTATATTTTCTTCATTTTATTAGCAACTTTATTTTTATCAGTTTTTTTAGTGGTTCTATTTATAAATTGTTACCTTCAGCATAGAAGTTTTTGAGGATTATTTCCATTTTTATAAAAAGGTAAACATTTCAGAATGTTCTTTTTATAGAATGGATATTGCATAATTTGAAATTTTCAAACATCTTGTATTATTTGTCCGTTATTAGCCAATATTTTCCTTTATCTGAAAATTTCACTATTTTAATGTGTATCACTTATTTAAAATCAGAATTACTTCAGCAGTGCTTGTGTGTTATTGTTATACTTAGTATTATAAATTAATGTTAATGTGGTAAAAAAGAGCAGTTTGTAGTATTAATGATAAATTTTTTGTCAGTGTGACTATTTTAATATTTGGCAGTTTAAACTTTAACATTATGAGTTAATCTCGTAAACATTTTTTTGTACACTGACAAAATATTTTCTAATTTCTGTAAATTATTATGAAATTAAAATTCTAATTATTTATTTTACAAGAGTCACAGTATATATGCTGACATTATTTCTGAGTAGGCATGTCATTAATATCGATATGTTCCTAATTGTTGATCTTTTTCTTTTGTCTTTACTAATTCACATATTCCTCCTTATAATTGTACATAAGTAAATAAACAGTAGAAATATGCAGTATACAAAAGTAGCATGTAAAGAAGGAATTCAGCAGTTCTTAACTTTGGAACATAGGTGTGATACACAGTTACAGCTTAGTTAAGGTTATTGTTCTTTTCCCTTGATGTTCCTGTTTTGTGTCATAATAATTTCCTGTTTTAAAGATTTCTTTAAAAATTTCCAGCCTAAAGTGTGGTTAAATAGCATGTCTTTTGCATTTAGGGAAAGAAAACTGATTTTGTCTTCCAAACATTTTGAGGAATTAGTGGTTTAATGTTCCTGCCATTTGTTTGGTTTGTTGCTCTGGAGGAAGAGTATTTGTAGGAAAAGTCTTTTTCTAATATATTGATCTGTTAGAGTGGAAAGCATTTTTCCTTTCATACTTTGCTCAGTGTCTTTGTACGATAAATGTATTCTTTCTGTGGTATAACTTATCACTTTTATTTTTTCACCTAGGATTTTCTGCCGTTTCTTGGCAAAAATGGCAACTAATGGTGCTGTTCTGAAGAGACTGGAACAAAAGGGCGCAGAAGCAGATCAAATTATTGAATATTTAAAACAGCAAGTTGCTCTTCTTAAGGAGAAAGCAAGTAAGGGATTTTACATTTTTGAAAGGATATACTTAAAATGAATTCACATAGTGACAACACCAAAACTGTGTTTACTCCATAAATTATTACTTCATCCACTTGATGATAACTTTTAGAGTCCTTTAATGGTTTAATTTTGAGTAAAATAGTATTTTGGGACTAAGATGAATTAGAATTGGTATGTAATGAATGTAATGTAGAGAAAATAACGTATTATTTTAAGAGTGCTAAAGGAAAATTAATGTTTAAAATAAGTTGATATAGAATTAGTAAATTGAAGAAAATTGGGCAGAATCAAATCTGGACTCAAATATCTCATAACAGAATAAATACTCATATTACTCTCTACTAAGGCATCTTCTGAAGTGATGTTTACATTTTTTCTATTATGTCTTTAAATTTTACCTAGAAATTGCTATGATATGTACAAAACTATCAAATCTGACTTTATGCTTTTAGGATTTAGGTTGAAATTTTTTAAGTATATTTTATTTCTCGTCAATGTTAATGGTGTAATCAAAATCCAAGTCTTTTACTATAAATAATAGAAATAAATGCTTTTCTTTGGTGTATAAGATTGTGAATGGCTTATAGAATTGTACATTTGTTCTTCAGAATATTTTTTCTTTATATTAAATTACTGCTTTAATTATTTCTTTTTATAATGCTTTATAAATGTTTTTTCTTATTTTTCTAATGTTCTTAAAGGATTTTTCTTATTACTTTTCTTAGGTTTTAATATTTCTTTCCATTTAGTAAGATGAAGAGATTGGAGATAATCAGTGCTTCTGTGAATTTTATCTTATATGAGTATCAGTTAGCATCTTGACTAGCATTTCAGTATGCTAATTAAAAAAAAAACGAACCTTTCTACACTTGCATGTTTATTCTTCACCTTCATCATTATTACTTTTTGGTATCCTATCCTGGTGCTTTTCAGTCCCTTTATTCCTGTTTTGCAATAAATATTTTGTAAAAGCTCTTAACATTTTATAAAGAAAATATTTTTCAGATAAAATAACCTACATATACACATAATTTCAAACATACATTAATATGTGTTTAATACACAGGAGAATTAAAAAAGAAAGTAATTTTATAAATAGTAAGAATGATAAAAGAATCTATTTTAGTAAGTAAATACTTAGGATGGTACTACCTACCAGACATATGAGAAAGTCATGTGCTGCATGACTCACATACATAAAGTCACCAAGAATGCAGCAGATATAATGCTAACTGGTAGGAGTGTGTATTTAGTCTGCCTTCATGTAAGCAACTCCAATAGCAGAAGCAGTTTTCAATTATGGTTTCAATTTACTCAGAATGATGAATAATTCTTCAGCTGTGAACAAAACAAAGTATGGTCTAGATTTTTATGATATTTGATTTACAGAAAATTCAGGAGATAATGAAAATGATTAAGAATATTTTGTGTTTATATTTAAAAAAACAGGATCTAGGCTCAGATAATAGGATTTTCACTTACACAGAAGTGTAATCGGTCACTGGAAAATTCTGCAGAATGTGAGGGAGCTCTTCGAGTGTATCTAGCATATTTCAGGACATCTGGCATCCCTGATTTCTGCCCAGTAAATGCGCAAAAATACTCCTATAGATTTTAAGAATCCTACCTGGGGAC
Organism: Crocuta crocuta; assembly: GCF_008692635.1. NCBI lineage: Eukaryota > Metazoa > Chordata > Mammalia > Carnivora > Hyaenidae > Crocuta > Crocuta crocuta. The sequence continues at coordinate 5,665,881 of NW_027528804.1, forward strand.
CAGTATTAACCCCACTGAGAATCATTGTTTTGTTTTTGGTTTGTTTGTTTTTTTAATCCTTTGTATATTCTATTGCTCATCTTTAACGCACATATATTGAGCAAATCTTTGAAGCTATTTCACTCAATGAATGTTTCACCAGCTCAATCTTTGAGACATTAGGAAAAAAAGAATAACAGATTGTAGTTTTTACAAAGTAATGATTAAAAAGAAAGAAGTGAGAGTCATTTTTTTATAGTTTGCTATCATTAGATCTCCAGCTTCAAGAAATAATAATGTGTCTTAATACTTGTCTCATTTTGATACTTTACCTATTATTTAGTTGTCATTAGCATATTTATGGAACCTAGAAAAACAATTCAAAAACAAAACTTAAAAAAAAATTTTTTTAATGTTTATTCAGTTTTTGAGAGAGAGAGAGCACAAGCGAGGGAGAGGGGATCACAGAGAGAGGGAGACACAGAATCCAAAGCAGGATCCAGACTCTGAGCTGTCAGCACAGAGCTGGACGCGAGGCTTGAACCCACCAACTGTGAGATCATGACCTGAACCGAAGTCGGATGCTCAACCAACTGAGCTACCCAGGCACCCCATAAACAAAACTTTTCTGTTCCATTATTATTTCACAGTTTCTTCCTTTTTCTCTATTTTAATTATCACTTTATTTTAATCCTAAACTGATATAAAGGAATAGGAAAACATTTGTTTACTGGTATTATCATAGTTTATACTGCTATGTTCTTTTCAAGTAGCATTCATAAGAAACCTTTTAGAAAACTTGGCTATATCTTTACTAGTTTTCTTAATCCTAGTTTTGCAGGCAACTTTGAGAGAAGAGAAGAAACTTCGAGTTGAAAATGCTAAATTAAAGAAAGAAATTGAAGAATTGAAACAAGAGCTAATTCAGGCAGAAATTCAAAATGGAGGTAATTAAATATAGAAATGATAGGTTGTTTTGATTTGTAATAGTAATTGTATCATTGTTTATTAAGTTAGGTATTGTGCTAGATTTCTCATTTTATCCCCACAGTAGACCTTCTTATGCAATTGTCCTCCTTTACAGAAGAGAAAATGGAAATTTAGAAAAGGCATATGATCTTGCCTGAGCTCATGCGAAAAGTGACAGAGCTGGGTTCAAAAACCTATGCTTTTAGTGATGTTGAGCATCTTTTCATGTGCTTGTTGGCCATCTGTAGATCTTTTGAAAAATGTTCAGGTACTATGCCCATTATTAAGTGGATTATGATTATGATTATTGGTGTTGAATTATTATTATTGGTGTTGAATTGTAGAAGTTCTTTATATAAGTTGGATATTAACCCCTTATCAGATAATAACATTCGCAAGTGTCTTCCCTCATTCAGTTAGTTGCCTTTTTGTTTTGTGGATGTTTTCTTTCACTGTGCAAAAGCTTTATTTTGGTGTAGTCTTAGTAGTTTAGTTTGGTTTCCCTTGCTTCAGGAGATGTGTAGAAAAATTCTTTTCTTCTAGGAATTTTATGGTTTCAGGTCTCACATTTAGGTCTTCAATCCATTTTGAGTTTATTTTTGTGTACTGTGTAAGAAAGTGCTCCAGTTTCATTCTTTTGCATGTAGCTGTTCAGTTTTCCCAACACCATTTGTTGAAGAGACTCTCTTTTTTCCATCGTATATTCTTACTTCATCAAGGAAATCATACTGTACACCTGAAAGTAAGGTAGCACTGTATGTTAATTATACTTGAATTAAAAAAAAAACACAACTATTCTTTTAATCTCTGTGCTAAGTGCTTCAACTAGAGCATCACTTTTCCTTATTAAATAGTTACTGAATATAAGCCATAATGATATTTTTGCTGACATTTAGTTATACTGTATGCCAGGCTAGAGTGCCAAGTGCTTCATGTGTATTATATATTTTATCCTTAAAATCTTGTGTACACAAATATTCTTGTTTTACATATGAGGAAATTGAAGCTTACAGGTATAAAGTAATTTGTTTGAAGTCATACAATTTTTTAAATGTTTATTTTGAGAGATTAGAGAGTATGTGTATGTGTGTGGGCAAGCAGGGAAGGGGCAGAGAGAGAATCCCAAGCAGGCTTCACACTCAGCACAGAGTCCATGCAGCAGGACTCAATCTCACAATCACGAGATCATGACCTGAGTCGAAATCAAGAGTCAGTCAGTTAACTGACTGAGTTACCCAGGCATTCCTGAAATCATATAATTTTAAGTTACTTAACTCAGCAGATAATTATCATTTCAGTTGTTATAAATAAAATTTTATATTTTGTTGAATTATTTTAAAGGTGTCCAGACAAATTTACATTATTATTAAACAATATTAATAGCTCTATTATAATATCAAAAAGGCAGTTGACTCTATTATAGAAAATCCTTCCTAAGTGAGTTAAGGAGGCCCAAGTATAGTGAAAGTCTCTCTTACTCTTTCCTTTCAAATTATTCTGTCAGTGAGTGAATTATTTTGAAATCTGTAGTATAGACTCTACCCTTAGGTAGAGTGAGCTTAATAGAAGTAAGGAAAAATCAGTAATGTATGCTTAAAACTATCAACTAAAGGGAATATTGTTGGTTAATGGAAAATGTGATCTTTTCCAAGACAAGGAGATTTGGAATACAGGTACAGAATTAAATAAACAGTTAAAATATTAGCAGCGTAAAACTGCTTTCCATTTTCCCAGTTCTAAAAGATTTCCCTGGAACATTTTAAACACTGATCTTATTAATGAGATGTTAAAGCTTATCAACAGCTTGAATTAAAGTATTGCATTCTGTCAAATGGTGAAACATAAAATAAGGAGAGTCACATTACTTAATGAAACAGTAGCCTCCAGGGAACTTAAAAATACCTAGAAAAGTGCTCTGAATATTGGCCAGAATCTAACCCACATCACTATCCCTCACAAGATTTTGTTTTTCCATATTCACTAAGCTATGAGAGTGTTAACATTGCTGAAGGAATTTTTTTTCCTTAAAAAGCTTTTTTTTGAAATAGAATTATGGACATGCATCTCCATTAATTCTAATAAAGAAATCTCTATTATTAAAACACTTTCCCAGTTAATTGTTCAGTATAAAAGAACACCTGAGTCAAAAACTTGCCAAACCATGAGAGGATAGTCTCTGGAGACAGACTGCCTGAGTATAAATCCTATTTTCCTACTCACTGTGTGTGATGGGCCAATTTTTTAACTTCTGTATTACTCATGTTGATCATCTGTAAATGGGGATGTGAATAGAACATACTGTTTTTGGAGGTGTCTGGGTAGCTCAGTCGCTTGAGTGTCTAACTCTTGATTTCGGCTCAGGTCATGATCCCAGGGTCATGGGATCAGCTCTGTTTCGGGCTTTGCAATGAGCATGGAGTTTGCATAAGATTCTCTCTCTCTCTCTCTCTCTCTCTCTCTCTCTCTCTCTCTCTCTTTCTCTTTCTCTCTCTGACTCTCAACCTTGCCTCTGCTCTCTCTCTCTTAAAAAAAAAAAGAAACAAAAAAAAAATTTACTGCTTTTAGGGTATTTATGAGAATTATAGGATTAATTCATATAAAGCATTTTGAAAAGTGTCTAGAACATAGTCCATAATCAGTGTTGTTGTTATTATCTGTAATTGTCTCAGTTGAGTCACTAGTGATTGAATGAGAATGATTTAACTTTCATCATGTTTAAAATATACTTAATTTTTTGGCAGCCTTTTTATAATCTTAGTAGGTATTTGATAATCACATAGAATGAATTTTTCTTTTAAAAAGAGTTCATAATGACTTTATTTCATTTTCTGTGTCAGTGAAACAGATACCGTTCCCATCTGGTACTCTACTGCAAGCTAATCCCACGGTTTCTGAAAAAGCAATACAGTCTATACCAATAACAACTGTATCTTCTGATGCCAAAGAACAGATAACAGGAGGAAAAGCAGAAGAAAAGATGAAAGAGAAAATTGAAATTAAAGGTATTTTTAACCTTCAAGTTTACTTGGCTTTTGACTGGTTTATCAGATGTCAACATTTTTGACAATAATAGTGGTGTCAGAAGAAAGTTGAAACCTATATGAACTAGAATAAAATTAGGAAGAGTATGATATTGTAACACAGAAAATGAGCCCCAAAGAAATATGTGAAGATTGACCAGGTTGACAGGGTAAGACTGTGGCATTTGAGGTTGAGTATGTTTTAACATAATTAAACATAGAAAGTAGAGGTCCATATGTAGTTTGAGGAGACTAAATTTTAGTGTATATTTCAGTTTCAGAGAAGTCACTGGTAGAAAGTTAGCTTTCTCATCTTTTCTAATTTATTCTTAACCTTATTACTTAAAGCTATTCTCATCATAAATCTAACTCCTTTTTGACCTAGTCTCCTTTACTCTGTACATTTCGTTTTTCTAGTTGTGTCTAAAAAAGAGCATTTATAATTCATTATACATACCTCTCATAACACTTAACACCCACTTAAGCGTTTCTGGAAAATATGGATGAGGAATTTGTGAACTAACCAAAGCCAATTTAGCATCTAACACTTGCCAGTTCCTTTTGGTAGACATCAGTAACCTTTCTTAGAAGTAGATAGGGGCATGGGGCGCCTGGGTGGCTCAGTTGGCTAAGCATCCGACTTCGGCTCAGGTCATGATTTCATGGTTTATGGGTTTGAACCCCATGTCGGGCTCTGTGCCAACAGCTAGCCTGGAGCCTGTTTGTGATTTTGTGTCTCCCTCTCTCTCTGACCCTCCCCTGCTCACACTGCCTCTCTCTCTTTCATAAATAAATAAAACATTAAATTAAAAAAAAAAAAGAAGTAGATAGGGGCTGTACATCCTCTACATAACTTTACCACTAGGTGGTATGATTATAGCGAAAGCAAGTCAAACTAATTCTTTCACTTTATAAAGATGTAAGCACAAAACAATCAGCCTATTCTAAGTATGATGAATTCCATACCCAAAAGAAGGTATGTTGTGTTTTTGTGACTGCAGGATTAGTTAATCTTCTAGTGAAATGAGGCAGTGGAGTCTTCCTTTGTAAGAGGAGGAAGCACACAAGACCAAATGGAGCTCTGTGTCTAGAATGCTTCTGTCCAGTGGTACTCTCTGTAGTGATGGAGATGCTATATAGCTGCATAATCCAACACAGTAGCTAAAAAGCAGTCATGGCTATTGAACATTTTAAATGTCTGGCGTGATTAAGGAACTGAATATTTTATTATTTTAAATTTAAATTTAGGTGGCTATATGTGGTTGGCCACTACCATATTGGGCAGTGCTGTGATAGTGGGGTGTTCCATTGGCGCTTGACTGCTAGAATTGCCAGATTTCAAAATTCTGCTCATGCAGAGGCTGTGGTTAACCATATAATCTTTCTAGGCTGCCACATGTGAGCATCACTTATTTTTCAATGAAACATTTCTAAAATCTTTCATTAGGACTAAGTTCTTGGTATAGATTTTGATGTTTGCAGTCACCTCTGAAATACGGATTCCTGGTAAAAGTATTACAAATGCCTAGGGAGTTGATTAAAATTAAAAATATAGATATGTAGATATACTGTTATACTGCATTACATTAAACATAGATTGTCACTCAGAGGTAACTACTGTGAAGATTGTTGATGTATTTTCTTCTGGTAATTTTGTATATTCTATATCATTTGAGTTTTTACTAGTTTTTGCTAGTAACATTAAAAATTGTCCATATTTGGAATTACCTCTTTTTTTTGTAAGCCCTGTTTGTATAAATTGCAAATGTCCTTACACAAAATCATTCTTTCCCACTTCAGGCAGAATTATCTATCTCTGTATGTCTGTATATCTTTGTGTATGTAATGTTTGTCACATATTCATTATATACATCCATCTTCCTTAAAGGCAATTTTCAGTGTCTTGATAGCATGGGCCATTCATCTCACTATTTCCAGTGCCTTGGATCTCAGTAAATAGTTTTTCAAAGATTAAACAAAGGTAATGTTGAGAAGGAATGCTGCTAAGTCACTACGTATCTCTACCCTGTAGGTTGCAGGTGAATAAGTTTTTATTTTGTTTTACATTTTTTTTCTGCCAGAGAAACTAAATGTAAACTTAAGGAATATGAACTTTTCATAGGTTGCATTCAATAGCCAAAGTGATCAAAATGCTAATAACAGTTAGATTATAAACATACAAATAAGAGGAATGTTTCTAAAACATTAGAATAAAATGTTCTCTTCTACTCCATAGTCGTTCATATAAACCTATAACCCTAAGTCTTCAGAGGAATACAAGAAATGGAAAAATTCATTGTGTAGTTATAGGTGTTTTAGCAGTGAAATTATATTTGTAGTTCATTTTCTTAGTTCTGTCTACAATTGTGATGTTCTTTCACTTTCTAAAGAGTCACAATAAAAATTTTAAAGGATTTTCTCTAGCTTTGTTTAAGGGAAAGGCAAATTTTCTCAGTAAAAGTCCATTTCATATCTTAAACTTTGCAGACCATAAAGTCATTATCACAATGACTGCTATACTGCAAAAGCATCCATAGGCAATATGTAAATAAATGAATATGGTTTACCAACTTTTACTCTATGTCTTTAACTAGAGATTTAGGCAGTTATTTAAGAGAGAAATAGCACTTAGGGTTCAGGAAATTATGACTTGAACAATTCTTTCCTTTGTTACTATTTAAGTGAAGGTGGGAGATAAACACTCTTTCTTTTAAAGCTCAGTTACTTCAGTATTTTTGCTAGTGAGTTTTTCATAGCTTATTTTTGTTTTACTTCTGATGATTAACCATTCAGAAATATTTTTTAGAGAAAAAGGAGAAAAAACAGCAATCAGCCGGAAGTGCTGACTCTAAGCCAATAGATGTTTCTCGTCTGGATCTTCGAGTTGGTTGTATCATCACTGCCAGAAAACATCCTGATGCAGATTCTTTATATGTAGAAGAAGTAGATGTTGGAGAAACAGTCCCAAGAACAGTTGTCAGTGGCCTGGTGAATCATGTTCCTCTTGAACAGGTAATCTGTACAGTTAAAGTTACTTCTGCACACAAATGTCATTTTTCCTTGATGTTCTTCCATATAATTTTGAATTAGGTGGCCATACAACATGAGCCAGTATTGATTGGTTCACTTGATTAATTTTAATAAAATAAATGTCACCAAAAACTTGCAAGAAAGTTGTAAATTAGGATCAAATTCATGAGGATAGAAAGAAAAACGATGGGCCACCTGGGTGGCTCAGTTGGTTAAGCATCTGACTCTTGATTTCTGATCAGGTCATGATATCACAGCTTGTGAGTTCGAACTCCAGGTCCGGCTCTATGCTGACAGTGTGGAGCCTACTTGGAATTCTCACTCTCCTTCTCTCTCTCTACTCCTCCCCTGCTTACGGTCTAAATCTCTCTCTCAAATAAATAAACATTTTAAAAAAGAAGAAGAAAGATGCATTATTTTTTCTCAGTTTTTAAAATGTTTTTAGTTTGGTATTTTATATGTAATACAGTATAAATATCTTTATCATTGTTCTGTCATGGAATTGTATTATTCCTTGATTTTTTTTAAATCGCTGTTACGTGAAACCAAAAAGCATCAATCTAAAAAGTAAGAGTAAGAACAAGTCTTTTTTTTTTCTTTTCTTTATAATTCAAGAAATAGGTTCATACTTGAAGAAAAAAGAGGAGAGGGGCTAATGGAACTTGAACTTATAATTTTTAATGGATTTTTCTATTTCTTAAAAACTGGTTGTTTTATATTTTGTTGTTACTTAGGTATTTAAAGTGTGCGTGTGTGTGTGTGTGTTTACACACATATGTATTTCTGGTGACAGTGCAAAAAATTAGAGGCAGTTATCGTTTTAATTTGGTCTTTCAAGACATCCTCTACGGTAATGAGTCATCTGCCTATTAACCTCTGTCTTATGGTGCTTCAGAGATACTGCAAAGGCTATAGACTTTAATATTAAAATAATTCTACTTCCCTGTTCATTGCCAACTCTGTTGCTTATTGGCTTTGCAATTGTGGATAAATTCCTACATTCATTCATTTTTTCATACTTCCAGATGCACATATTTATTGGATACCTGCAGTATATCAGGCACTATTCTAGATAAGGGATATAGCAATGAATTAAGATGATTGGTAGGTAGGTAGGTAGATAGGTAAGTAGATTGATAGATTTTGTTTAGAAATAAAAAAGTCTGCCTTCGTGAAGTTCACAACCCTATGGGGGAGTGAGAAAAATGAGCATATACAGTATATTAAACAGTGATAAGTATTAAGAGAAAAATAAAGTAGGGAAAGAGTCTAGGAGTTGTTGAAGTTAGAATTCTGTCATTTTATATAAAGTAGCCTGGGAAGGCATCATTAAAAAAGTGACATTTAAGTAAAGGTCTAAGAAAGTGAAGAAAAATCATAGGAGTGTCTGGTAGAAGAGCATTTCAGGCTGTTCTAAGAAGTATACCTGGCATGTTGAAAGAACAGCAGGAAGTAGTGTCACTACAGCAGAGTGAATAGGGGGAATACCATGCAATAGGAAATCAGAGAGAGAGGGATGCCAAAAGACATAAGATCTTCCAGATCATTGTAAAGACTGACTTTTATTCTGAGTGAGACAAAAGTCATTGGAGAACTGTTGAGCTAAGGAAAAACATGACATACTGCCTATATTAATAGGTTCTGGCTGTTTTGTTGAGATGAGAAAAATGAAAATAAGGAGTTTCGTGAAGATGTACGCTTTTTTCCCCTCTTTTTAACATTCATCTTTTATAGAGGACCAGGACTTCTTTATAACTGCTTATGAAGTTAGGTTCATAAGAAGTCCTGGAGAAAAGAACCAATTGAAATTGAGCCAGCTGAAATTGGAAAAACAACTCCTACATTGGGTTTTATCTTTTTGTTCCTATAAGTTGCAGACAATTTCTTCTCTTCCTAAAACTGTCATTCATAGCCTTAAACAAAGCTGTTTATATACACATCTTTATCTAACCTGTCAAGGCAGTAGTAAACATTCTATAAAGCAGGAGCACTTTGCCCCCCAAATTACATACTAAACTTTGTAGATTTGTGTGTTTTTCTAAGGTAAAGGTCCATGGGTATCATCTGATGCTTCAACAGTTGCATCTGGCTAACCCTGTTTTTTCTTATACTTATTTGCTATAACTTCTTTTCTAACACATGGCATTTTCAAATTATTTATATGAAGAAGAATCTTATTCATGAAGACCTCTGAAAAGGGGGGCCTTTTGAATTTGATTCTTAGGCCTAATACTATTTTTATTTATTATTTTTTAATCATAGAATTTGGGAGCAAATTTGCCATAACATTAACTTATAAAAGCATTATTTATTTATTGTTTAGTGTTTATTTATTTTGAGAGAGAGTATGCACTTGTGTTTGGGAGAGGGGCCAAAAGTGAGATGCCAAGCAGGCTTTGTGTTGTCAGTGCAGAGCCTGAATAGGGCTCTAGATCATGACCTGAGCCGAAATCAAGAGTCAGACACTTGACCAGTTGAGCCACTCGGATGCCCCAAACCATCTTTTTTATTTCAAATGTGCCTTTTCTCTTCCCCTTGTGTGACAATTCACTTGTATGCTATTTTATTTTAAGCCTGTTGAAAGAATATAAACAACTGTGTCCCTTTTTTTGCTAATTGTGGAAAAGATTAAGATACTTCAACTCATGAAGATTAAAGAAATTTCTATTCACTTCTCTGACAAATTGTAGAAATGGCTGTAAATATTATATGCAGTGTACATAATGCTTTTGATATTTGTTGTTGAAGTATAGTTGACTTGCAGTGTTATATTCATTTCAAGTGTACAATTGTTCCAGTGATTTAACATTTCTGTGCATTACTGAGTGCTCGCTACAATAAGTGTGGTCACCATGCAAAGTTACTAAAATATTATTGACTATATTCCCTATGCTGCACTTTTCATCTCCATCCCTTATTTATTTTATAGCGGAAAGTTTGTACCTCTTAATCCCCTTTACTTATTTTGCCCATCCTCCCATCCACTCTCCTATCCACTTCCCTTCTGACAACCACAAGTTTGTTCTCTGTATTTAAGAGTCTGTTGTTTGTTTATTTCTTTTGTGTTTTAGGTTCTGTATATAAGTGAAATCATTTAGTATTTGTCTTTCTCTGTTTGATTTCTTTCACTTTACATCAGTACCCCCTAGGTCCATCTATGTTGTCTTGAATGGCAAAATTTCATTCCTTTTTGTGGCCAAGTAATATTCCACTATGTGTATATTCCACATTATGTACGTTCCATATATATGTGTATATACATATATATGGATACACATAGACATATGTATGAATGTGTATACACACACATATGTATGTATATGTCTTTATCCATTCATCTGCCTATGGACAGTAGGATTGCTTCCATATCTTAGCTCTTAGAAATAATCCTGCAGTAAATGTAAAGGGTGCATATATCTTTTTGAATTTGGGTTTTCATTTTCTTTGGGTAACTACCTAGTGGTGGAATTACTGTATCATATAGTATTTCTATTTTCAATTTTTTGAGGAACCTCCAAACCTTTTCCACAGTGGTTGTACCGATTTACATTCCACCAACGCTGTGTGAGAGTTGTTGGAACTCTCCATATCCTTGACATCACTTATTTCTTAGCTTTTTTATACTACAATTCCACCTGGTATAAAGTGATATCTCATTGTGGTTTTGATTTGCAGTTCCCTGATGAATAGTGATGTTGAGCAGTTTTTCATGTATCTGTTGGCCATCTGTATGTCTTTTGAAAAATACCTACACAGGCCCTCTGTCCATTTTTAATTGGGTTGTTTGTGGGTTTTTTGTATTGAATTGTAGAAGTTCTTTATGTATTTTGGATATTAACCCTTTATTGGAAGTATCATTTGCAAATGTCTTCTCTCACTCAGTAGGTTGCCTTTTTGTTTTGATGATGATTTCCTTTGTTTTGCAAAAGGTTTTATTTTCATATAGTCCTAATAGTTTAAATTTGCTTTTGTTTCCCTTGCCTGAGGAGACATATCTAGAAAAAAGTTTCTATGGCTTTTGTCAAAGAAATTACTGCTTATGTTTTCTTCGAGTTTTATGGTATCAAGTCTCATAGTTAGGTCTTTAATCATTTTGAGTTTATTTTTGTGTATGGTTTAAGAAAGTGGTCCGGTTTCATTCTTCTGCATGTTGCTGTCCAGTTTTCCCAGCACCTTATATTGAAAAGACTGTCCTTTGCCAATTGTATATTCTTGTCTCCTTTGTTGTAGATTACTTGACCCTATAAGTGTGGTTTTATTTCTGGGCTCTCTATTCTGTTCCATTGATCTATATGTGTCTATTTTGTGCCATATCATACTGTTTTGATTACTACAGTTTTGTAGTATATCTTGAAATCTAGGATTATGATAATTCCAGTTTTGTTCTTCTTTTTCAAGATTGGTGGTTATGGATATGTGCTTATGACTACAGTGACTCTCTTGGCTTCCTGTTTTTGCACTGTGCAGGGTTTACTTCCAATGCTGTTGAGGGACTTGTGAGCTCACTGGTGGATGAGGCCAGCACTCATCTTAACTGTCTGCAGTTAGCCTCTGTAACAGCCGCAGGTGCATGAAGGGCAAGGCTTGCTCCCTGCACAGCCTGATAAGAGTACTCATTGCAGCAGTTGTGGTTGTGCTGGTGTGTAGGGTTATCTCCCCTTCTTCCCAGAGCCGTAGTCACTTTGGAGTGGTCTAAGACCTGCTTGCTTCATGTGTTTGACATGGTAGGATCTGTTTTGGAAGGGTACCTCCTGTTGTGGCTGTATTAGGTGGTGCATGTCTGCAAGGGAATGCTGGGGCTGGGCATGTGGTGCTGGTAAGTTAGATGGAGAGTGATAGCAGTGGTTCCTGCAGGCTTCCAGCCACCTAAATGGGGAGGGCAAGAAAAATGATGCGCTCTGGCACTTCTTTCTTTCCCAGAGATATTTCTGGTAGATCTTTGCCCCTCTAGCATATCCTAAGATTAGCCAGTAAATCTTCACAAATTCCTCACACTTCAAACTGTGCTTTGGTGCTGTGTCAGTGATGGCTCTTTTAGTGTGGGGGCTCAGTTTACTGACACCCTCTGGTTTTCCCACAGTTAAGCCCTGCTGATTTTTAAAGCTCCTAGAGTTAAGTCCTGCTGATTTTCAAAGCCCGGTGTTAGGAAGATTAATCTTCCCAGATTGGGTCCCCAGGTTTGGTGTCTGACCCCCTTACTCCTCTGTGTTTTGTGACATTCATCTTGTTTGTGGTTAGTTGCCAGGGTTCCCAACTGTGTCTCTGCTCTTCCTGTCCTTTTTTTTTTTTATATATATATATTTATTTTTGAGACAGAGAGAGAGAGACAGAGCATGAGCAGGGGAGGGGCAGAGAGAGGGAGACACAGAATCTGAAACAGGCTCTAGGCTCTGAGCTGTCAGCACAGAACCCGACGTGGGGCTCGAACCCACTAACCATGAGATCATGACCTGAGCCGAAGTCGGACGCTTAACCAACTGAGCCACCCAGGCGCCCCTTTTCCTATCCTTTTTGATTTTGTCTTCTGTTTAGCTGTGGATGATCTGTACTGCCAGTCTTCAGATCGATCTCAGAGCTTGTTGCAGTAGATTCAGTTGTTTCCTTGGTGTGTCTGTGGGGCTAGGTGAGCTCAGGATCCTCCTCCACATCTTCCCACGAGTCTGATAGAGTCCCAAGAGTAATTTTTAAATTAGTAAATGAATCTTGCATAGTATTGGCAATGACCAAATATGTAAGGGGAAAAAAAGGATTGTTCATTTATTTCAGTGCTAACATTATGCTAAATGCTTTACATACATGTTATGATATACTTCTAGAGGGGACTATTTAATTTTGATACCATTTTCCTCATTTTGTGAGGAAAAAAACATTTCAACTTTATACAGTCTGATTTGTAGTACATGGCAGCTAAATTCAAAACCACATCTGTTTCACTCAGTCTAAAAATTATTTAACTGAATAGTCTTGCCTCTGCTCCTTCAGCTATAGTGCACTGTCATGTTGCAAAAACATGAAATTTTTTTCATGTTTATGTAAGTAGTCATAACAACAGTAAAAGATTTTGGACATAGAGACAGACATCTATAAAAATAGAACATTGTACATTTAGCATATAGATGTACCTTAGTGCACTCTAGGTATAATTATTCTCTGTATATATTTAATATTCATCAATTTATGTTTCACACAGATGCAAAATCGGATGGTGATTTTACTTTGTAACCTGAAACCTGCAAAGATGAGGGGAGTAATCTCTCAGGCAATGGTGATGTGTGCTAGTTCACCCGAGAAGGTTGAAATCTTGTCACCTCCTACTGGGTCTGTTCCTGGAGACAGAATTGTTTTTGATGCTTTTCCTGGTAAGTATTAGTTATTATTTAAAATAGTTTGGGAATCATTGTTCTCTTGTAGTATTTAGTTTAAAACCAATCTTGTGTATGATTACAAGGCTTTACATTAATAGACCATTATTACTGATTTTATTATTGAGTTTCTTGAGATTGGTTCAAGATGGCACATTAAGCACAACTATCTAATCATCACTCTCCCCATGAATATACACACATTGCATAAAACACTAGAGAGAGGGGTGCCTGGGTGGCTCATTCAGTTAAACATCCGACTCTTGGTTTCAACTCAGGTCATGACCTTGCGGTTCGTGAGTTCGAACTACCCTTCGGGCTCTGTGACGACAGCACAGAACTTGCCTGGGATTCTCTCTGTCTCCTTCTTCTCTCTTTGGCCCTTCCACATTCACGCTCTCTCTCTCTCAAAAATAAATAAACATTAAAAATATGTTTTTAAAAAAATGTTGGAGTTTGCTATAGGCAAAATACTAATAACACATAGCAGAAGAGTATGATATAGATAGAGAACTAATTAATGTGTTGCAGATTCTTTGAAGCTATAGATTATCTCAGAAAGCAGCACAGAAAGATGAAAAGTTCATACATGGGGGAGGAAATGTATAATTCTCCAACTTTATTTAATAATGTACTTGTATATGCTTTTACTTGACTGTAGGATCTAGAGAAAAACTGAGTTAAAACTTGTATTCATTGTAATAATGTCTAAGGAAATTGCTTTTCATATTGCTTGTTTTCTCCAGTAAAATGGTCCTGAGACAGATGAAGTTTCATCATGTGTGAAAAAGTTTCTTCATATAGGTCTTTGAAGCAAAAGAGAAAGGGTGTCAGATATAGAATAAGTATTTCCCTCGTAAAAGGAGGAGAAACAAAAGAATGCATTTTTTTAAAGGATGTTCATTTAACTACAATCATGGGAAAAGTAGAAATAAATTAGGTAAAAAGGAGTATTTGGTCTAAAAGTCAGAATTGATTTGGAAATATATTTGTAGAAACAGCTGAGTTTTAATAGCAACACTGATGTGGTTAGATGTGCCTGCTTTTTAAATCCTATGTTAACGGTGTTTGATAAAATATTAGGATATGAAGGATTTTAACACTGGACTAAGATATAAAATATGGATGGAACCATGGGTTAATTTCCTTGAAACTCAGCTTCCCCTTCTCTCCTTGTTAAAAATAGGCTAATCTAAAAAAACACAGGGATTGTTTAGCAAGTATCTGTGACTTTGAATACATGTCTGTGTCTTGAACCTTGGTAGAATGGAAACCATAATAATATGTGTGCTAAGAAACTTTTTCGTTAAACTAGATTTTGGGAAAATCTCATTTAGAATCATTTCTTAAAGCCACGTGGTGGCTTTTGGTTCTAGGAGCATATGATCACTCTGCTTCCACAATTTCAGAACACTTCCCCAAACCTCACACTTTGGGGTAAATCATCATTGGTATATCTGACAAACCTAAAATTCTATTGAGAAGTTTCATTCACTCAGCTGGAATAAAATGACAATAAAAGTAAACATTTTAAGATTCAGCATGCATTTAAAAAAAGGAAATTTGGTTTACCTTTTAAATTAACATTTGGCTTCCTTTCTATTTAAACACTTAGGATTTAGTATGTTTTCTTTAAGTTTTATTTTCTGATGTAAATTGTAGAGTTATATGCTTAGAATTGGAAGAAATCATCTACTCTAATCCACTATTTTATAGATTCAGTTTGAGGCCCAACAAAACTCAGCTTCTTGCTTTCGGTTATATAGAGTTACTGAAGGAATCAAAGAATAAATGTACCTGAATTTATAGCACTATAGCATTTTTATTGATTGCTGCTTGCTATGAATTAATATGGACTCCTTCATTAATGAAGTCTTCTGATTCTTTTAGTTCTATGCCAGCTTTCATTCCCTTACCTCAAAGAATTATCAGGTAATAATTTCAGCACTTGAATCAGGTTTATTTGGATGCTACTATTGAATATATTGAAGGTTTTTCTTTAGTTACTCAGTGACTTAGCATTAGAGATGCTAATAGCCCAGTATGAATTTCTTGTATTTATTATACTTTTTAATCTATCCATTTGGTTGTTTATGTGTTTATATTTACATTGTTCCAAAGTCTGATATTTCTTGCAAATTCATAGTTTGCCCTTGTGCGTCAGCACATGAATATGTGGAGATGGTACAAAATATTTGTAAAGTGAGAAAAGGGAAAACCAGGGGCGCCTGGGTGGCTTAGTCGGTTGAGCGTCCGACTTTCGCTTAGGTCATGATCTTGCGGTTCGTGGGTTCGAGCCGCACGTTGGGCTCTGTGCTGACTGCCAGCTCAGAGCCTGGAGCCTGTTTCAGAGTCTGTGACTCCCTCTCTCTCTCTGACCCTCCCCTGCTCACGCGGTCTCTCTCTCTCTCCTAGAAATAAATAAAACATTAAAAAAAGTTTTTTTTTAGAAGAAAAGGGAAAACCTAACCTTTTAAAATGGCCCATGAGATTATTTTCTTACCATTTACAATAGCTCAACCAAACTGAATAGCATCAAATAATTGATGAACTTTAGGATGTGAGGTCTGTTAATGCTCATCTTGCTTATGCTTCCATATCAGTTGTTTCTGGAGCAATAAATCTGAAAGGAAATAACAGTTAATACTATGCAGCAGGCCATTAGTCTTAACATTTTTCTTCTTTTTTTTTTTTCTTTTTCCCGTTAGATCCATGATTTATCAGTGCTTTATTTTTCAGCATCTGTTTTACATTTTAAAGCTTAAGGTGTCTGCTGGTACAATTTGATGTTCACTTGATGTGATCAGTGTCTGGAGACTTACATTTCAGGTTATATAAAGTGTGGTATAGAAATTGCAATTGGAGCTCAAACCTTTGAAGTGCTATTTGGCCTTGAAAAGGCATTTACACCTAACAACTATTCCAACTACAAATCCAGAAAGTTCATAGAGTTTAGAAGATGCCAAATGATATTTTTTATAACAATGGCTATAAACCCTCCCCACCCAGTATTTCTTAAAAATTTCAATGTGTGAAGCTATACAATTTACCATTTAAATGTGATAACTAGTCCCAAAAGCACCAAGCAAAAATAACTTGAAAATAATATAGCTAGAAGACAGTAGCAACAACAAACCCTTTTTGACAATACACTGGATTTGGTCTAATAATAAATGAGAATTTGCATTCAGGTGTTTAACATCCAAGATCATACTTATTTCTGTTGTTACTGAGTTTTATTAATAAACATGTTAGTGGTTAATCACAAAGCATGTATGATATGTACAAGAGTATTGAACTTTTGATCCCTTTATTCTTAAAAATAAATATAAACTTGTCTAAATTTAATTCATCTTTCTAAAACCCATTTCAGTCAGTTTTCCATACTACTTTTCTAGAACTTCTCTGATCACAGTCACCAATTACACTCAATAGCTAAGTATCCTTGGCTGGTTCTTAGATTTTTTCTTAGTTAACTTGGTTTCTTGCACCACATTCTCTTGGTGGTCCTCTTGCTTCATTGGTCGTCCTTCTTAATTCCTTTGCTGATTCTTCTTCACCTCCCTGTCCTCTTAAATTGGAATATCCCAGACCTTGGTCCAGACTTTGACCTCTTCTCTTTTCTTTTTCATGTTCATTTTCTTGGCTGTTTTATCCAGTTACTTATGCAGCTGCCTACTAGACTTTTCACTAATATGTCCCAAAGGAGAATACTTATCCCCATTTCTCCCCTAGAATTCTCGTTTTCCATAGTATTTCTCATCTTAATCTGACAGGAAATTTTCTCACATATTGTCTCCTTCCAAAAATCCTGGTAATTGTACCTTCTGAACATAATCTAGAATCATTCTCATCTTTGCTCACTACCACTTTGGTCCTGGTGCCAGCATCTCTCATCTGTAAAGCAAAACTTTATGACTCCTCTCCCTGCTTTTGCCCTGGCCCTTCCTTATACTTTCAGTTAATCACTGAAATCAGTTAATTCAGTTAATCTTTGTTAATCACTCCATTTGAGCCTCTGACTCTTTCCCCAAATAGCTACATGGCTTGGTCTGTGATCCTATTGAAATCTTTTAAATGTTATTTGTTTTTGTTTTTTCTCTGAGACAGTTATCGTCATTTAATATACTAAACGTTAATTGTCTCCCCACAGAGAAATGTAAGCATCGTTAAAATCAAGATTTTTAGTGTGTGTGTGTGTATGGTGATTATTCACTGCTATATGTCTAGCATCTAGAAAAATGACTGGCATAGAGTAAGTGCTCAATAAATTGGTTAGTGAATAAACAGAAAGAAACATACTAGTAAAACATATAAAATACAAACAAAAATCAATATTTAGAGAAGAGGCCTGAGGATCTGCCTTCATTATTGTCATAGTTATTCCTAGTAAACCACCAAACCACTTTTCTCTATTGATTAGCTTTGTAAATTTAATCAACCTTTATTTGCAAAGTTATACTTTAGTTTTTGTGCCACAGTTGGCAATAGTACAATTACTTTAGTTCAAAAACTCAGTTAATCAAACATAAAATAAGTTTGCGCTAGGCTTTTTATGGCCCTGGCAGATATCAAAGAGCTGATAATCAGTGAGCATTTTATACAAAACAATGGCCTTATTAAAATGAAGTTTCTGGTTTTTATTTCAGACTGAATACTTGAGATTTTGGAATTTGTATTTATTGCTTTTTGTAGGTTTTAAATTCTAAGGAGGTAGTCACAGCTTTTTACATCTGTACAAACTCCTCTCTGAACTGTTTCCTATTCCCTATGTGCTTTGTTTACATTGAGTTGGCCTAAAATAGTCTCTGAAGGATTAGTTCTCTTACATTATGTGTAACCATTTCCAAATGGTGATTACTGGCATGTGTTTAGCAATTTCAGAGGCTCTGCAGTTTTTAGCTTTTTTAAGAACTTTATTGATATCACTTAACTTCGTTGGATAACTATGCCAAAAAGAAAAAAGAAAGAAAACTATGAAAATAATATTTAGAAGAACATAACACACAAGAATGATGAAAGACTTGTTTGGAAAATATAGTTTGTTAAAAAACAGTTGTTTAAAATGTTAGGTATGTTTTTCATGGCAGGTGATTTAAATATCCTACCAAATAGTACATTATTTAGAAACATTTTGAGTAAACCATAAAGTTAACACTGCATCTAAGACTTTTCAACTCTGATTTATATTCAGTTGTAATGTGACAAGTTTTAATTATAATCTCAAAATTTTACTTGTCTGAATCATGTTTCCTTTACTGATAAGTCTTGCAACTACATTCAGAGTCTTCAGATATTTAGTCTGGTGTGTTAACAGCAACAGTCAAGCTTCAGAGTTTCCTCTTACTAGTTCTAGTTTATATTTAGCTCAAATTCTTGTTCTTGGAAAGTTATTAATCTTAATTAAAAAGTTAAAACTTTCAAATTTTGACTCCACAAGTGCTGGGTGACTTGGGAACCTTTCTGGGGCTCAGCTTTTTCATCTATAAGAGATTTTAATGGTATCTATTTTACATGGGTTTTGTGAGGTTTAACTTTTGAAACACTTAGCTACCTGCCTGATATTTTTAAGTTCTTGGGTATAACATTTGTGCCTCAATTTACTCATCTGTATGATGGCTAATTCTTCTTTTAAATTTTAGCAAACAGTTCAATATTGGTTTCAGGAATATAACTCAGTGATTCATCACTTACATACAGCACCCAGTGCTCATCACAAGTGCCCTCCTTAATACCCATCATCCATCTAGCTCATCTTCCCACCCACTTCCCTCCATCAACCCTGTTTGTTCTCTGTCATTTAGAGTCTCTTGTGGTTTGTTTCCCTCTCTATTCTCCCCCAACTCCACCACAATATGTTCATCTCTTTTCTGTCTTAAATTCCACTTGAGTGAAATTATATGGTATTTGTCTTTCTCTGATTGACTTAGTTCACTTAGCATAATACATTCTAGTTCCCTCCGCATCATTGCAAATGGCAAGACTTCATTCTTTTTGACGGCTGAGTAATATTCCGTTGTGTATCTATACCACATCTTTTCATTTTTTTAATTCAAATCAAAGTTAGTTAACATATAATTTAATAATGATATCAGGAATAGAAAATAGTGATTCATCCCTTACATATAACACCTAGTGCTCATCCCAGCAAGGGCTCTCCTTAATGCCATCACCATTTAGCACATCTGCCTACCCAGTATCCTGCCAGCAACCCTCAATTTGTTCTCTATATTTCAGAGTCTAACCGTTTGCCTCCCTCTCTGTTTTTGTCTTATTTCACTTCCCTTCCGTATGTTCATCTGTTTTGTTTCTTAAATTCCACATATGAGTGAAATCATATTTGTCTTTCTCTTATTTTGCTTAGCATAATAGACTCTAGTTCCATCCACATTATTACAGATGGCAAGATTTCATTCTTTTTGATTGCCGACTAATACTCCATTGTATATATATATACCACCTTTTCTGTATCCGTTCATCAGTCGATGGGTAGTTAGGCTCTTTCCGTTATTTGACTGTTGTCAATACTGCTGCTATAAACATTGGGGTGCGTATGTCCCTTCGAATCAGCGTTTTTGTATCCTCTGGATAAATACCTCATAGGGCCGTCGCTGGGTCTCGGGTAGTTCTATTTTTCCACTTTTGAGGAACCTCCCTACTGTTTTCCAGAGTGGCTGCGCTAGTTTGCATTCCACCACTAGTACAGAAGGGTTCCTCTTTCTCCACTTCCTTGCCAGCATAGGTTGTTGCCTGAGTTGTTAATTTTAGCCATTCTGACGGGTGTGAAGTAGTATCTCCTTGTGTTTTGATTTGTATTTCCATGATGATGAGTGATGTTTTAGCCTCTTCTTATGTGTCTGTTAGTCACCTGGATGTCTTTGGAAAAGTGTCTATTCATATCTTCTGCCGATTTCTTAACTGGCTTATTTGTTTTTTGGGTTGAGTTCTTAAGTTCTATGTAGATATTGAATACCAACCTTTTATCACGATGTGTCCTTTGCAGATATCTTCTCCTGTTCTGTAGGTTGCCTTTTAGTTTTGTTGATTGTTTCATTTTTCTTTAATGTTTGCTTATTTTTGAGAGAAAGGCAGAGCATGAGTAGGGGAGGGGTAGAGACAGAGGGAGACACAGAATCCGAAGCAGGCTTCAGGCCCTGAGCTGTCCACACAGAGCCCAATGCGGGGCTTAAACTCATAAACCGCAAGATTATGACCGGAGCCAAAGTTGGACACTTAACGGATTGAGCCACCCACGTGTCCCAATTGTTTCTTTCATTGTGCAGCAGAAGCTTTTTATCTCGATAGTTCATTTTTTATTTTGTTTCCCTAGCCTTTGGAGACTTTTCTAGTAAGTTGCTATCATCGAGGTCAAAGAAATTGCTGCCTGTATTCTCTTACAGGATTTTGATAGTTTCCTTTCTTATATCCATTTTGAATTTATTTTTGTGTCTGGTGTCAGAAAGTGGTCCAGTATCATTCTTCTGCATGTCACTGTCCAGTTTTCCCAGTGCCATTTGTTGAAGAGACTATCTTTGTTCATTGATTATTCTTCCCTGCTTTGTTGAAGATTAGTTGATCATATAGTTGTGAGTCTATTTCTGGGTTTTCTGTTCTGTTCCATTGACATGTGTGCCTGTTTTGTGCCAGTACTATACTGTCTTGATCACTATAACTTTGTAGTATAAAAATCTTGAAATCCAGAATTGTGATGCCTCCAGTTTTGTTTTTCTTTTTCAGGATTCCTTTGGCTTTTCAGGGTCTTTTGTGTTTCCGTACAAATTTTAAGTTAGTTCTAGCTCTGCGAAAAATGCTGATGGTATTTTGATAGGGATTGCATTAAATGTGTAGATTGCTTTGGGTACTGTAGGCATTTTAACAATATTCTTCCAGTCCATGAGCATGGTATGCTTTTCCATTTCTTTGTGTCCTCTTCAATTTCTTTCATAACTGTTCTGTAGTTTTCAGAGTACAGATCTATTGGTTTGGTTTATAACTGGGTATCTTATTGTTTTTGATGCAGTTGCAAATGGGATCAACTCCTTAATTTTTCTGCTGCTTCGTTATTGATGCATAGAAATCCAGCAGATTTCTGCACGTTGATTTATGTCCTGTGACTTTGCTGAATTTATGTATTAGTTCTAGCAATTTTTTGGTGGAGTCTCTCAGGTTTTCTATCATATCATCTATAAATAGTGAAAGTCTGACTACTTCCTTGCTGATTTGGATGCCTTTTATTTCTTTTTGTTATCTGATTGAGGCTAAGACTTTCAGTACCAGGTTAAATAGTAAAGGTGTGATAGTGGATACCTTTGTCTTGTTCTTGACCCTAGGGGAAAGATTCTCAGTTTTTCCGCATTGAGGAGGATATTAACAGTGGGTCTTTCATAAATGGCCTTTATGACATTGAATTATGTTCCATCTATTCCTACTTTGTTGAGGGTTTTTATCAAGAATGGATGCTGTATTTTGTCGTATGCTTTTTCTATATCTATTGAGGGAACAGTATGGTGTATCACATTAATAAATTGATTTATTTACGATTATTGAACCAGCTCTGTAGCCCAGGAATTAATCCCATTTGATCATGGTGAACAATTTTTTAATGTATGTAGCAAATTTGATTTGGTTATTGAGAATTTTTACATCCATGTTCATCAGGGATATTAGCCTGTAATTCTCCTTTTTAGTGGGGTCTTTGTCTGCTTTTAGAATCAGCTAATGCTGGCCATGTAGAATGAGTTTGGAAGTTTTCTTCCCATTTCTGTTTTTTGGAATGGTTTGCAAATGGTTATTAACTCTTCTTTAAATATCAGGTAGAATTCCCCTGGGAAGCCATGTGGCCCAGGACTCTTGTTTGTTGGGAAATTTTTGATTACTGATTCAATTTCTTTGCTGTTTATGGGTCTGTTCAAATTTTCTATTTCTTTCTGTTTCACTTTTGGTAGTTTGTGAGTGTCTAAGAATTTGTCCGTTTCTTCCAGATTGCCAAGTTTGTTGGCATATAATTTTTCATAGTATTCTCTTATAATTGTTTGTAATACTGTGGTGTTGGTTGTGCTCTCTTCTCTGCCATTTGTGATTTTATATACTTGGGTACTTCTCTTTTTAATAAGCCTGGCAAGGGGTTTATCAATTTTGTTAATTCTTTCAAAGAACCAGCTCACTTTCATTGATCTGTTTGGATTTGTTTTTTGTTAATATATCATTTATTTCTGCTCTCATCTTTACTATTTTCCTTCTTCCGCTGGCTTTAGGCTCTATTTGCTGTTTCTTTTCTAACTGCTTTAGGAGTATGGTTAGGTTGTGTATTTGGGACTTTACTTGCTTCTTGAAATAGGCCTGAATTTCAGTATGCTTCCCTCTTAGGACTGCCTTTGCTGTATCCTAGAAGTTTTGGACTGTCCTGTTTTCATTTCCATTTGTGTCTATATATGTATTTTTTTATTTCTTCTTTAATTTCCTGATTAACACATTTATTTTTTAGTAGAATGTTCTTTATGTTCAGGTATTTGAAGGCTTTACAATTTTGTCTTGTGGTTGGCTTCAAGTTTCATAGTATTGTGATCTGAAAATATGCCTGGTATGATATCAGTCTTTTTGTACTTGTTCATGGCTGATGTGACCTAGTATGTGATCTTTTCTGGAGAGTGTTCCATGTGCACTAAAAAATAATGCATATCTGTGTTAGGATGAAATATTCTGAATATATCTGTTAAGTTCATCCAGTCCAGTATGTCATTCAAAACCATTGTTTCCTTGTTGATTTTCTGCATAGGTGATCTGTCCATTGCTGTAAGTGGGGTGTTAAAGTCCCCTACTATTATTGTATTATTATCAATGAGTTTATTTATATATTTGGGTGCTTTCAAATTGGGGGAATAAATATTTACAATTATTAGATCTTCTTGATGGATAGATCCTTTAATTATTATATAATACCCTTCTTCATCTCTTGTTACAGTGTTTGCTCTAATCTCTAAAATCTAGTGAATCTGATATAAGTATGGGTACTCTAGCTTTCTTTCGACAACCATTAGCATAATAGATGGTTCTCTATCCCCTTACCTACTATCTTCAGGTGTCTTTAGGTCTAACATGAGTCTCTTGTAGACAACATAGAGATGGATCTTGTTTTCTTATCCATTCTGATACCCTGTGTCTTCTGACTGGAATATTTAGTATTTAGTCCATTTATATTCAGAGTGTTAATTGAAAGGTATGAATTTAGTGCCATTGTGTTACCTGTAGAGTTAGTGTTTTTGGTGATGCTCTCTGGTTCTTTCTAGTCTTTGTTGCTTTCTAGTCTTCTTTTCCTCCAGTCAAAATGCCCCCCTTTAAGTTTCTTGTGGGGCTGGTTTAGTGGTCATGAACTCCCTTAGTTTTTATTTGTCTGGGAAACTCTTTGTCTCTCCGTCAATTCTGAATGATAGCCTTGCTGGATAAAGAATTCTTGGCTGAATATTTTTCCTAAATGAGAGTTATTAATAGTATTTGTGTAGTGTACTCAGAGGACTGAATAAGTAAATATATGTAAAGCACTTTTAAAGTGCTTTATGTATGTGAAGTGTAGTGACCGGGCCATTATAAGCACTATGTGTATTATGTGTTATGAATACTATTTTGTATGCATGTCAATATCTTCCTAGTTCTGTGAAGCTTAATTTTGTCCTACATCCCAGGGGGGTTTTTTGTATTTGCAGCTTCTGTCTGCATTTAACAAGAAACCACACAATCTGTGCTTTTGATAAGAAGCTTTCACATATCTGGGATGCTCTGCTTCTTGAATTAATCTGTTATCATTTGGCAATATGTTTTTTGGGAGGGTTGGGGGAATTAAGAGTTACTACTCAGGTCTCTGAACAGTATCTCTTCCTCCAGCTTTCTAGAATTCTGGATGCCCAGTTCCCCACATGATCTGTGTACAAGCAAAGTAGACTTTTAGACTAAGGAATGGCTTAGAAACAAAAATAAAAATCTTGTAGATACTTTATATATTAGCATTTTTTCTCTTCTGTTTAATTAGTTTTTCTGCTTAATTAGTTTTTCTGTTTAATTAGTTTTTCTGTATTTTTTTCAATAGATACTTTCAATAGATAGATAATATATTAGCATTTTTTTCTCTTCTGTTTAATTAGTTTTTCTACTGTCCAATCAAATGCTCTTAAAAGAATAAGAGAAAACCTTATCTTTTATACTAGTCTTTCAGTTTTAGTTTCATTGCTTGTTCTTCTGGTAAAGATACATCATTCAATGAAGTATTCTGTCATATCTGAAAACCTGCATATCAGAGGACAGTTTTGTATGTTCTTGGCAATTTCATGGCAGTTCCTGAAGAGCTAATAAAGAACAAAATCTTTATTCATTTTGCTCAGTTTTGTTTTCCCTGTTGTGTGAGTGGAGCGTAAAAACTAGTTTAGGTCATAAGGTATAATTAGAATGTAGAATATAATTTACCAATACCAGTAATGGTAAAAGATTCTTTTGAAAGGAATTCCAGAATATTTCAATTTGGGAGTCACTTTAGAAAACATCTGAAAAGTTATATTTCCATCATTACTGAATTATAATTCGGAAATACTCTTTTTATTACCTCCAGTAAACAATTTTTATTTTACACTAATGCTTAAGAGATATGTTACTTCTCATTGTTTTTTGAACTGATTCTTTCTTTCAAATGTTATTGAGCATCCCGAGCTATTAAAATGGTATTATGTTAAACTTAACTTTCTATTTCCTTATAAGTCATTAAAAGAGTGATTATTTTGTATACTGGTGGCCCTTAAGTCTAGATCAGATATATTCTACGACATATTTGTCCTTTGTTGACTAAAAACTTTTAGTGTGAGTTATGATAGAGAAGTTGTTTTATCCACATGCAAGAATGTTGTTTCTTTTCTAAAGAACAGTTTATCAGGAGGTAAGATGCTATGCTAGCAGAACAAGGGCTTTGGTGTCAAATTCGAACTCCACTTGTTGATCATGTAACTTTGAGCAGTTTATCTTCTCTGAGAACCAGTTTTCTTATATATAAAATTAGAGTGTTGTTGTGAGCATTGCATGCAACTTTATGTATTTTTCATGCTTAAAAAATGTCAGTCGTGGCCTCCACACTAACTTCTTCTGTCTCTTTCCCTCTCACCAAATGGAATGGGCAGCAGATGAAACCCAAAGTAGTTATTACATTTGATTAGATAATCTCAGCATTTAATCCATTCTCCAGTATTGATATAAAAATTTTAAGCACTGCAGCAGCAGTCTCATCATTTATTTTGTACATTGAAACATAAGCTGCTTCTGCCACATGTAAATATATAACACATCAAATTATGCTTTTATCTCTTCACAGTTTTTCTTCATATATAGTGATAAAATGAGTATCTTATATTTTTGTTTTAATAATTCAGGGAATAATTCTTTGGCTGTATTACTAGCAAAAATATTTATGTTTACTCTAAGAGTACAAAGTAATCTTAAACATTTGTAAGGAAATGTGAAAATATTTGTGTGTGTGTATGCAGTTTTATTTCAACAATGCACCTTTTACATCTTTAATGTTTAAAACTGAGCATCATCTTTCCTTTCCAGTGAAACAAAAAGAAAACTTAAAAATAAACAGGGATAGGGGTGCCTGGGTGGCTCAGTTAGTTAAGCATCTGACTTCAACTCAGGTCATGATCTCACGGTTTGTGAGATCCAGCCTTGCATCAGGCTCTGTTGCTGACAGCTTGGAACCTGGAGCCTGTTTTGGATTCTGTGTGTGTGTGTGTCTCTGCCCCTCCTCTGCTCATGCTCTGTCTCTGTCCTCCAAAAATAAACGTTAAAAATACTTTTTTTTTTAAATAAACATGAACAGAATTGTAGTAGAGAATGTCAGTTCCAAATAAGATCCTACAGATTCTGCCGATTCTCCCATCGAGTGGCAGGCTCAAGTCATCATTAGGAGAGAATTTTATTTTAAAATGTCATGTTAAACTGCAGGGATATTTGTTAAACATCACAATTAAACATGCCAAAGACGAAGGCATGTTAGGAAATGACAAATATTTTATTTTACCAATCAAAAATATAAACTCACGTCATAAAAGTAAAGTAAATGTTAAAAGTGAGTGATACACCTATACAATACACTAGAAATCTCTGTGGATGTTGTATTTCATATTTTAGCTATGTAATTTTTTTTTCCTTAATAGGAGAACCTGACAAGGAGCTAAATCCTAAGAAGAAGATTTGGGAGCAGATCCAGCCAGATCTCTGCACTAATGATGATTGTGTGGCTACATACAAAGGAGTTCCCTTTGAGGTGAAAGGGAAGGGAGTGTGTAGGGCTCAAACTATGACCAACAGTGGAATAAAATAAAATAAAATAAAATAAAATACTCATTTCCTTCTCTAACATTGGAGAAAACTTTAATAACAATAAAAAGAAATATATTTGTCACTTGTGCCTAAAATATAATTGGCTTTTTTGTGTTATTTCTCTTCTAGACTAGACCAGTCTCTTAGCCAAGTATATATTATTTTCAATCAGTTAAAGAAACACTACATTTTTACCTATGATTTTTACTACTGTATAATGTAGGAAGAAAATTGGCTATGTTTTGTGATGGTTTATTTTTTATCAGTGATGTTACTTAGATTATTTTTCATGATACATTTAGATAACTTGAACTAGATGAATATTTAGTTTCCTATTTGTAGGCACATGGTGCATGAAATTTTAAGCCTTTGAATTTTTAATATATTGTGTGTCTGTATTATAAATGCTTTCTCTTCTTCAAAAATGACAAGTTGGAGTTTTTGTCAGGCTTATTGTAATGATATTGAAAATGACCAACTGTTGATTCTAGAGAGCCAGACATCATAAAAGCTAAGAGATGTGAATATTTGAACATTATTGCTGTTGCCTACCAAAGTAATCAGACCTGTATACTTAAGGTGACTTTTATAAAAGAGTGAAATTTTCAGCTGTGTACTGAACTTTCTTTCCATTTGGCAAAATAATTAGTAATAAATTTCAACTAACTATAAAGAATAAACATTTTGCAAAGTGTTTCCAATACACTTTCCAATAAATTGATGTAAAAGCAGCAGTCTAATTTTTTTTTATTCTAGATGATTGTGAAGATTCTTTGGGTACCTAATACAAGATTATTTATAGATTATTACCTTTTAGAAGAATAAGATCGACATATTCTGCTTTTTCATGTGCTATCACGCTGTCAGTATGGTAAAAGAAATAGTTGTCAAAGTTAACATACATATGTATTAAGGTGTTCAGTGCCTATTTTCACTCATCTTACAGATGTAGAAACAATGAAAATTAACTTAGGAATTTATGAGCTTTCGAGTTCACCAGCCTTGAGATGATGACTGATGATTTGGGCTACCAAAAAGAAATGCATCTGTGGAGTAGGAGTATAGATATTGTTTGAAAGAAAAATCATACACACAGTATTCAGGTGCTTATAATCTCTAATCAGAAGGAGAGGCAAAACAAATTTAAAACAACCCTGCACGCCAGCTTATGAAAGGTGTAATTAAATTTCATTTATTTAAGTCCATTGAGTTCTGGTAGGTCAGTTTTATCTTCTTGCTGAAAAACTAATATTAACAGAGGATCAATAGCAACAATTGACAACTAAACACAAAATGACAAAAAACAAAAAGTTATTTTGTACTCAGGATAAATTATTCTTTTGAAAGTAAGATTGTGACAAAGTCTTTCATGATTGTTTATTTTCTAATTTTTTCCAATTGTATTAAATTTCTTTAAATAATTCTAATATAAATTAAAGAATGTTTTAACTACTTAGATAATTGAAATATTTATTCCCAGGTTTTAAAATTACATAAAGCATTGATCAATTTATCAGGGTAGCCCCATTATTAGTCATTGTTTTTAAAGGAAACATAATTCTTTTTTATTTGTCTCACTGGGAGAACAGAGCTCTTATGGAATCAACAACAAAAATGGCATTGTTGGTGAACAGGACATAAACCTTTTGACTTCTGACTTCTAAGGATTTCAACAGAAGATGGTGTTAGGTCACAGCCTAACCAGTTGGTGCTTCTCGGCCTCTATTTAAACCATTAAAAAAAAAAAGTTGACCCAACCCCAAGATGCTCGCTTGCTTTTATTTTTTTTCAAGATGTTTTCTTAAGCAAGATTTGGCCACCGTCTTACAATGAATATTGGGAGTGCTAACTTTTCTTGTATTTAGAAATTCCATGTGTATTATTGCTTCGAGATGAGTCATTTTCAGGACATATTGATTTCAGTGTAAAATTGAAAATGTTTTCTCCGCCTTGCTTTCACCAAGAGCATTAGGTACTCTATGGATACAAGAACATTAAGTGCCTACCAAACAGATAAACTTGTTACTGCTTTTTTAAAATATGTAAATTTCTATTTAGACTACTTACAGAATATTCAAAATAATTCATTCAAGTTTAATAAGAAGCATGTCAGCAAGGTAGAGAATGTAATAGGGCTGTGTAAAGTAACATTAGTGAGCTTAACCAGGTCCCAGAGTCTTGGGCTTGGCGTTGCAGGTCCAAAAGCCTGCATTTGTAGATGACTGTCAGAGATGCTAACATATCCAAAGAGCTTAGTATGGTTTTGATATCAAATTCTCTAGTTTTGATTCCTGGCTCTACAACCTAAATGTGTATTTAAACTTGGGTAACTGTTTAGCCTTTATTATACTTTACTCCCTCTGTTTAAGATGGGCATAATAAAGTACTTATCTTAAGAGTTGTAAAGAGTGTGGGAGTTTAGTACCCAGAGTACTTAAGAAATATAATAGATAGACATTATGTTAATTTAATGTAGGGATACTCCTTTTCCAGAAATTGGCGTTCTTGAATTTCCTGAGAAGTTAAATTCTTGTTCAGAACATTACTTAGTGTATATGAAGTGAGCAGAGTATCTTAAGGAATATTTCATACAGACTGAGTCCCTGTTTTTCAACAGACCCAATTATGCTTTTGTACCAGATATAGTATCTCTTCCCTTGCTGGAGATGTTCATTACTACGTTACTGAAATTTTCCCACTGAAATCTGTTGTTTAGATATTTAGATACCATTCGTGTTCATTGATGCCCTTTGACTGGTTTAATATGGTAAAGTTATAAATAATTTTGCAATTTTCTTGGATTAGGAAGACAATATTTCTCACAATTGTATTTTAGTTTATTATAAACAGAAGCAGTTCTCTTTTCAAGTTCTTGGTCGGGGGGACACATATCACTATTGTGTTTAACAGGAACATTAAAATGATATGAGTATACCTCAGCTTTCCAGGGAAATTATATGTTGTAACTTTACAAATATAAAAATATCAGAAGTGCTCAGTATTAAGGATATACTTTAGCCATATAAATTGTGACACAAGTTCTAATTCTTGAGTATTATGCGACAGTTTGAAAACTAAAACTTTATCACCAAAATACCGAATAAAAACTATGGAGGAAAATTAGTGTAACTCAACTAACAGTAATATTACAAGTTACCATCCTGTGGAGAAAGCTTTACTCTCCAAAATTTCAATTAAGGAATAAAGCACGTCCTTCTCTAACAAAAGTTGTGGGGGGAGGGGGGGGATATATTTATAATACTTGTCTATTACGGATTTTTATTATAGTATTATTATTGAGATATTTAGTGCTTTATAGCTAACAAAATAGTTTCACACATCTTCTCTATTTCTTAATTCTATAGAAGTAGACCAGCCATTTCATTTTACCCTAAAGAACCAACAGAAAAGTTAAATAGATGTCTGTGCTAAGGTGTAACTAGCTGAAACCTAGATCTTTTCCAACTCTTAACTAATCCTGTCCTCTTCTCCATTACAATGTACTTTCTTCTGTGTCAGGTAAATGTCCTATGTTTTCTTGAATTTGGATGGGAAACAACTTTTGTTTAAACTTTAGAGAAAGATAGTGATAAACTCTCTAAACTCTAGTAGTTGATGTGAGATTAGGGGGACTTCTTTAGTGGAGTGTTTAAGAGGCTCTAAAGGAAGAGGTGAGATCATCAAACATTCCTTTCAAGTGGTTGGTTACAAAGATAATTTACCAACTTTTTTCTTTTTTTTGCAGAAGTTCTTAGAATCTCTTGGTAAAACAAGGCTGCTGCTACTGCTGGTAGCAGTTGCCTTAATTCCTTGAATAGTGCACTGTTGAGGGCACTGATCCTGACAGTCCATCCTAAAAGCCAACCTATGAGAGAAGTCACTAAGTTGCAGATAGATATAAATAGTAATTACTTATTTAATCTAGGAGCAACTCTATAGTTACACGTCATTTGCAGTACTACTTGGATGATAATCCCAAAATTTGCAGTAATAGTGACAAGAAGGAAGGTTAACTGATGGCAAATATTACCTCTATACAAAACCAGACCTTCAGATACCAACCTGTTGGAATGGAACAGAGTTACTGGCTTACACATTCTTGCTTACTGTACTTTTTATAGTTCTGGTTTTTCCTTTGGATAAATCTTGGCAGAGATAATTCATAGGGGTATAACTCCAAAAAAATTTTTGGAGAAAGGACCCAGAACAGTGAAATAATTGCTGGTTTGAAAGTGAGCCATCTGGAATTTCAGAGTGTGAATTAATTATTGTATGTTGTATGTTTTCACCCTTATGTATTCCCTTGTTTATTTTTTTTCCTTTCCTTACTCTCACCCCCCTCCTAGCACACACTATTCCCAATTCTCTGGATTTTTGAGTAAAATGTGTGTAGGTGTTATTTTATGTCTTCATCATTTCCTATCTGGCAGGCTATTGTCCTTAGCAACAGCAGCAGAACCAAGCCTGAGGCTCAATTATTGCAAGAAAAAAGAATACTCTTTTTTAATGAAGGGGCTAACTGCTCTTCTTTGCCCTTCCCA
This sequence comes from Crocuta crocuta, assembly GCF_008692635.1. NCBI lineage: Eukaryota > Metazoa > Chordata > Mammalia > Carnivora > Hyaenidae > Crocuta > Crocuta crocuta. The sequence goes on from NW_027528804.1 coordinate 5,697,138, forward strand.
TTGCTACAGAATATCTGCAGAATTGTTCAAATAGCAATTATTAATGTCTGCTCATTTCTACAATGGCATTTTTGTGATGAGCCTTCATATCAAGGCTGCTCTAACAGTTTTACATTTGTTTTTGTAAATTGCCTCATTAGAATATCACACATCCCAATAGAGAAATGCTCTCAATACATAACATCCACTTAACTTTTAGCTCTAAGATTGCAAATTTGGCTGATACTTGTTAATTTAAAACCCATTCAGCTTTTTACACCTGGGGAATGTGGAAAGAACAGTGCATGAGTTATCCAAAATCAACACCACAACTTGATTTCTCTTTGAAAAAGATTAAGAAAAATGCAAACTAAAAGTCACTTTTAGAGGTTACCTAAAAAGAATAGTAATAATAACCTTTTTCCAAAACTTAAGTTGTCATACGAAAAGATAACATTTTCCCTTAAAACAGCACGTGAATTGAAAACAAAAACTTCAGGGGCTTGTGAATACACTTATTTTTTAAAATAAAGTTTGAGCATTTGGGGCGCCTGGGTGGCTCAGTCTGCTGAGCATCGACTTCAGCTCAGGTCATGATCTCACTTTTCATGAGTTCAAGTCCCACGTAGGGCTCTGTACTGACAACTCAAAGCCTGGAGCCTGCTTCAGATTCTGTGTCTCCCTCTCTCTCTGCCCCTCCCCACTCACGCTCTGTCTCTCAAACATGAATAAACATTAAAAAATTTTAAAATATTAGCCTTTTATAAAGAATTGTAATGAGATTCTAAACACAGCTACAGAAATATCAAGTCTTCTCGTCCTCTAAAATCTTCAAAACTTTCAAATATGAAGTTTGGTAGAGATTTTTGTCTTCCAGGTGAGAATAGCATATAGCTTGGGCCTCTGAAGGTACATGAGGAAAGATTGCAAATTATGAACTAAAGGATAGGTGGCAGGATACCCAAGATGAAACTTACTGGATATCATTTCTTTTACCCAGAGCTAATTTTGGTCACATGGTTCTTTTGTCGCAAGTTGTAATTATCTCCAGTCATTAGTTTGTTCAGTGGATACACATGTACTATCATCCAAAAAAAGCCAAACAACCCAACTTCAGGTAGAGTACAGCACAGCAACAAGATGTTCACTGTAGTATCTCACCATACTTTTGATTCAACTACCCCACTACCAACTAACGATTTACTTCTCTATGCTGATTATTTTGAAGAGTTAGGATTGCTGCTACGTAATGGTATATGGAAGAACATGTTTGTAGTTCAACGTCTCTTGGATTATGTACTAGAATTAAGAATATATTAGGTACACGCCACTGAGAAGAAGGATGAGGGAAGATGAAAACAGTGGTAAGGAATGGACCTTCTAATATTTGTATATTAAGTTAAAGGAAATAATGATAAATTACCAGGAATGGTCAGTGTAATTGGTAAGAAAGGACTTTTAAACAGAAGGGGCAATCTGTCAGGGAAGTGTTGAATTAAATGTCTTAGCAGAATCTGATAATAGAGGGAAAGGAAAAGCATTCCAAAGCCCTCTTCCCTAGGGAAGACATGGGAAGGAGATAAGGGTAGGGAGGAAATGAATGTGTTCTAAAGGTCTTGCTTTAGTAGGTGAGGGCATGATTCTCTGTGGAAAGAAAGTTCTTAGGGAAATAGTTGTTACCTTGTTATCAAATGGTGCTTGACTCTGAATTCAGAAACAAGGAAATAATCCTTAATGCATATCAGTTAGAGTAGAACTTTGAAATTATCAAGGATCAGCAAAGCCGATTTGGTAAAGGAAGAGAAAACTGTAAGCAATATAGTAATATAAAATAATTAAACATAAAGTAAGATGGTGAAACATCCTGTATGCTTGCATGGGAGAATTTAATATTACAAAATATTTTTCATAAGTAACAAATTTTTTAATTAGAAAAAATCTACGAAATACATAACTGAATGAGAATATCTAGAAAAAATATTTTCAAATAAAAGAAACTTGTTCTAGATATCAAAGAATAATATAGAGCCATTTTAATTAAATCGTTCTGGTATTGATAGCAATACAGATAAAATAGATAACAGGAAAGAAGAATCCAGAATAGATCCAGAAATAGATAAAGGAGACCCCCCCCCCCCATATTATATAGTGTACATAGAGTTCTTCTATTTTGCTAAGCAGGAAGTGTTAAAAGAAAATATTCAGTGACACTTGTTAAAGATGATAAGGCAGACTTTATTCAGAAATGTCAAGATAGGTATAAGTACTACTCCAGTGGGATGTTAGAGTTGGGAGAGAGATTGAGTTCAACTCCAGATATCGCATAGTTAAGTGACAATTTACAGCCAAGGAGCAGGGTGGGGATCAGTGGTCACCGGGGTGTCGGTGGAGGATGAAGAACCTGATCAGATATTAAGAGTGGAGGGTTCTGGTTAAACTAATGTATCAGAGTTCTTGCTAAAACTAGATTTTACCAGGAAGTGCACAGGTGGGCCTAGAAGTTTAAGCCTGGCTGAAGTTTTGGTCAAGCAAAGAATCATTATAAGAAATAATCCAGTAGAAAAACAATAAAAAGAAGAAAGAATGTGAAAAGGCAAGTCATAGAAGAGCAAATCTAAATGAACAACATGCTTATAAAGATACTGTAATTGAATAGTAGTTTGGGAAATGCAAATTAAGGTAAGATAATTTTACATTTATCAAACTGATGTTAGTAGGTATTTAAGGTGATAACAGCAATTAATGACAAGAATATAGGAAAAGGGTACTCAAATGGTGAAAATGAAATTTGTTACAATATGAAGAGAAAGTGGGAAAGATATATTGAAATTAAAATGTACATATACCTCAACCCAGAAGCTACACTCTTGGAAATACAACTTACAGGAAAAAAATATTACACACACACAAGAATAGTTGTCAGAGCAGGACTTTGGGTGGCAGAAAACTGGAGTGCATGTCAACAGAGGAGTAGTTGTACAAATTGTTACAAATACCCTGAAATGTTAAAAGGGGTGAATTTAAATGACATTTTAGAGTTGGAGGCATTTTTATGAGGTTGTATTAAGTGAAAAAAAGATACTGTAGAGAATATAAAATATGAAAATGTTTTTTAAAAAGACAGAAGTCGGGGCGCCTGGGTGGCTTATTCGGTTAAGCGTCTGACTTTCGCTTAGGTCATGATCTTGCGGTTCGTGGGTTCGAGCCCCGCGTCGGGCTCTGTGCTGACTGCCAGCTCAGAGCCTGGAGCCTGTTTCAGAGTCTGTGACTCCCTCTCTCTCTGACCCTCCCCTGCTCACGCTGTCTCTCTCTCTCTCTCTCCTAGAAATAAATTTAAAAAAAATTAAAAAAAATAATAAAAAGACAGAAGTCCCCCATGTGTTTATGTGTACTTGGACATCCAGAAAGATATGAATGGTGCATACAGTGCTCTTTGTTGACATGTGCTCTCTTTAATTGGCTGATGTGCATGAAGAGGAGAGTTGGAAAGAGGAGAGAGGTAAAGGTGAACCAAAAAAGCAGAAGACTACTATAAGAAAGTCATATATCATGTGATCACATTTAGGGAGTTAAATGTACAAATGTTAAATGTGTATATACACAAATCTAAAAAACAATTTAGGGAAAAACATCACAGACGTCTTCCTCTTTGAAACTGGAGGCACCTTTCTTCTGTTAATCAGGTTAGCCTCAGAGGTCTTGAACTGCTGAAGGAATGTTCGCAACATATCTTTCCTGAAACTAGTATTTATATCCTAGAAGTTAGCTGATATCACATGAATGAAAGATATGAAGGACTTAAAACCTGAATTTTCCACTCTTTTCTCCATTCGACGTCAGTTTCAGCTTCTCGGCTTCAAATCTCTTTCTCTGTCATGAAGTGACCAACCCCTGGGGAAGTGTCAATTCCTATTCTTAAACTTGGCCCCATTGTTGAAGTTCTCACTTAACAATCCTGGGCCCCTGATAGAAAGGGCCCTGCAGAGAAATGGAGATATTGTTTCAAGTTGGAATTTGAATTTTGCTTTCACAAAATTTTGCATTTTATAAATTTTGGTGTTCGGCTTTCTAATACCATTTGTGCTAGAATTCAGGTAAAATTAAGCACTAGAATTCAGGTAAAATTAAGCAGTAAGTAGGTTTGAGGACTACCCTGGTAGGGTAATCCTAAGCTATGATCCTGTTTCTAATAGGAGATATAGTATATATTGTACATTTAAAAGGAACTTAAACTTTATGAGGCCAAGCTGTTTGTAAATTGGAAACTATTTTAGTGGCAGTTTTATAAATTATAAAGCTTATATACAAATGTTAAATATGAGGGTGATCCAATTTTGATTTGGTGGTAGACTTGGCTGCTCTAATAGACTAGAATTATTTTCCCTCAGTTCTCACTGCTGCCTTTGAGACCATCCTGGTCTCTACTAAGCCAAACTTACAAGGTAGAGGTAGCCTCTTTTTAAGTCCAGGCTTTATTTGTATTTAGTTATTACAGTAATATTGCTATCCTTGTTTGTGCTGCATGGCTTGGCTCTGAATTTTTACGTGTATTTCCAACCCTAAATAGGAACCACAGGTTATAAGAAAGTGGAAAAGAAAGTTAACATTTATTGAGCATCATTACAGTAACTATCCATTAGATATTCCAAGTGAGGCTTTCACAGGATTAGATAATTTTCCTTGTCTAGCATCAAGTTAAGTGGTGGAACTAGTTTTTAAAATACAGCTAATAATTTATTCATTTAAAATTTTATTCAAATACATATACTGAACACCTTATGAATCAGAAGTGTTTATTGTTAAATTTTTACAACGTGATCACTCAAGCCAGCCTCCAGATCAAAAAACAAAACATTACCAGAATCTCAGAAGCTGCCCAGTGCATGCTCACTGTCCCCTCCCCAAGAGTGACCTCTCCTAACATCAGAGTAGTTTCTATTACATCAGTTTTGGGTGTTTTTGAACTTTATACAAATGGAGTAATACAGCATATACTATTTCTTTGATTTTCTGTTTGGGCAATTCATTGATATTGTTACATGTAGTTTGGTCATTCTCATTCTCATATAAATATTCCATTGTGAGAATATACCTTTATTTGCTTATCTATTCTGTTAATGGACACTTGGATAATTTCCAGTAGCTATTTAGCTATTATGAATAGTATTGCCAAGAGCATTCTTGTACATACATGTCCTTTAGTGTACAAATGTACACCTTTCTGCTGGATATATACTTAGGAGGCCAAATGCTGGGTCATAGGATTTGCATTGGAAGTCTTGTTTCCTTTATATTCTTTTTAACAGCCAAACAGTTGTCCAAAGTGGTTATACCAATGTACTCTTAACCAGCAGCCTATGGAATTCTGACTGTCCTCATCCATTCTGACAAAGGCACTTTCGAAACAAGGTTTCTGACTCTAAAACCCAAAGCTCTTTTCCGTTTATTTAAATTTTATTTAAAGGTAAGAACTTGGTAACAGTTTTCTTTTATAATTTCCATGATTCTTTCTAAGATTTTTATTCTTTGTTCATTAAGTGAGTTTCCTTTTTTATACTGGAAAATATATCGGCGCTGTATAGAATTTAGCAGGGTTAGCAGTGTATCAGAGGCCTCATGCAAGTATTTATCTTCACTGAACCCAGCCTCTTCTATTTTTTCTGCATGGGTGAAAAGAATGGCAGTGTAATTCTTCCAAGCATGTCCTAGAAGTTCCTGAAAGAGAGTGAAAGTTAAATGGCTATTTGCCTTGGCCTACATTCCTCAAACACAAGCAAAGGAGTTATTATAGGTTCAACATGGACAGGCAACAGATCTGGATGTCATTATGTTACTAAAAACTGATATATGTAATGGGAAGTGAAGATGGGGTCAAATAATGTAAGTAAATGGAGAGAGGTGGGTGGGTTTTGTTAAAAAAAAGGCTTTAATTCTCCATTTTATTTTGCTCTTATAATTTATGTATACATAACTTCAGAACTGCATGTTATTAATGTTGCATATGACACAATCACATTTATAACATTCAGCAGTAATTTCTATTTGCCTGCCAACCTAAAGCTGTTAGAACTACTGAATTCCTTTAAGTCAGAAGACTTGCGCCAAGGGAATTGTCATTTTTTTTTTTTGTAGGAATGTTGTGTTGTCATAGTAACTAAAAGTTTTCTAAGGATTTATAATTATGTAATCTGGTTACAATCTATAGATTAGTCAGAAGTCATGCAATGGAAAAGTTAAGATCAAATTACATTTAGTGATTTGGAACACCTACAAAATATTACAGTGATTCTCATCCTCTTCACTTCATATGCTTAGAATCAGGTCCAGTTTATCAGATGACTTCCTCTACTGTGGTTGAAAAACATTGAAGACTGGTGTTCCTTTGTTTAGTGATATATGGAAGTTGGTTATGTAATAAGTTATTGTTTGATTAGTGAAAATAAGCTGATGTAAAGAAGTAGCAGCATGTGGCATATTGTTCACACAATGTAAAGGTGTCTAGGGATAACATTTTTAACTTTTTAAATATTTCCAAAGCTTTATGAAATCATGGCCTTGTGAAAGAAATTCCATTCATTCCAAATATTCTCATTATCAAAATATTTTCAAAAGCTGCTACCAGTTTATAATAGTTTTGAATTTAGACCCTCATCATCCCTAAAATATTAGGGTTTTACTTATTTTTGAGTCTTTGGAAAGATAAAATACTTAGGAATAAGCATAACAAATATCCAGGACCCCTAGTAATCAGAAGAAAGAAGGAAGGGAGAACAACTACTATTTAGTGCTAGATATTCTCCTAGGCGCTTTACATGCTTTATGTCTTTTGAATTCAACATAAAGCTTTGTGGGAGATACTAGTATTATTTCCATTAAATATGGAGAAACTGATGCATAGAGAGGTTGAATACAAACCCATAGAGGGATATCAGCATAGACGGTTTAAAAATCTTGGGAAAATTGAAATGCAGTTTGGGAAACTATTTTCAGTGTATATAACAAATACAGGATTGGTATTGATAAGACTGAAAAGCTGAAAATGGAAGGAAGAAAGAAAAAGGGAGAAGGAAAGGAAGGAGGGAATAAGGAATGGAGACATAAATTATATGAAAATATGACAACTGTGGAACAGTATATTTAAACTTAAACACCTTGAGACCGTGGTTACCAATTATATTCCTAATACAGTCTGACATTTATCAAAACTATTTATTTACACATTTATCTCTGTAACTTGACCAGGAGCTTTTGGAAGGCAGAGTTTATGTCTTGCTATATCAATCAAAGCCTGTGGCACATTGTAAACTCTCACTAGACATTGGTTGGATTAAGCTGGAATGTAGACCCTCACTGTCATCTCAAATAGAAGGTTTAGGGTTTTATTTATTTGTTTCGAGTCTTTAGTTTTGAAGTTTAACCGTTGGGACAGAAAATGGTACTTTCCTATAAAATTTCTCTTTTGTTCTGTAGTTCTCATGGGTTTGCATGTAGTCTGCACTTTCTGTTTTGCATTCAGAAAGAGTTTCTCAGTGCATAAGTCCAAAATTTTCTTCATATCTGTTTAAACTTTGTCTATACCATCGAATAATTATATATTTCTAGCTCTAAAAATGCCCTGCTTGAAGAAAATCTGAATTGAAATTTTAAGATCAGTACATTCAATGAATAATTATTTTTAACCGATTCTAAACTTTACAGAAGAATTTTTTTACAAAGTACTTTAGTTGGCATATTCTTAGTGCCTTCAGAACACAAATTAGCAAAATTTTAATTAACCCACCTTGTAAATAAGATAATTCTTGTGTAAATCTAATACATGTGTAGTGTCAACATCACATTTTACCTAAAAGTGACATAGCAAAGTCTGTCGTATTCAGTATGTTGTAACATGTTCCTTGTGAGAGAAGATCAGTGAGTTGCAAAATAAACTATTGTTATGAGTTTAATTTCATATGTTGAAATCTTAACCTCTAGTACCTCAGAATGTGACTTTATTTGACAATAGGGTCATTACGAGTGGGCCTCTAATCCAGTGTGATTGGTGTTTGGACAAAGATAAAAATAAAGGGAAAGTGCCATGTAAACATAAAGACAGTCATCCATAAGCCAAGGACAGAACTCTTGGATAGATTCTTCACTTACAGCCCTCAGAAGGAACTAACCGTGCTACATTCATTTCAGACTTCTAGCCTACAGAACTGAGAGACAATACATTTCTGTTACTGAAAAGCCACCCAGGTAATGCAGCCTTGGTATGATAATCCTTACCAAATTAATACAAATGGCTGAGAAATTAATGAACTGATAAATAGATCTAGATTCTGGGAATAAAGATTCTTAGGTTATTTACATCAGAACCATTTGAGATGTTTGCTAAAAATGCATCAGAATCTTTAGGGATGGATCCTGGAAATTTGAATTTTAAAAAGAATTCTAGGTGATTTATTCCTTCTGCAAATATTTATTGGGGGTTTACTTTGTTCCAGGGACACAGAGTAGACCATGACAGATGCATTTTCTGCTTATGTCTGGTGGAGATTCTTTTGTACTACCTAAACTTAAAACTGAGGAAGAAGAACAGACAGGAAAGAAAATACTTTCAGTTTGGTTTAGTTGCAGGTGTTGTGATAGAAATATATCGGTGCTTTAGAGGCAGACATTTAGCCCAGTTTGGGGTGGGGGTGGAATGTGAGGGTAGAGGAAGGGGTCGGGATATGTTTCTAGCATGTGATGATACCTTGAGTATAGGAATTAAGACAGTGAAGACACATCAAGTAAAGAGAATGATTGAACATTATTGGGAATTGTGTAGTATGGGGCCTTTACTTCTATAAAGTGTAACTATTAATCCCTGAACATTCTTATCTCTGAAAGCTCAAATTTAGAGCCAGTTCTGATAGTCACCCAAGTACATCATCAATGTGTTTATATTGATTGTCATGATATTGAAATGTTTAATCCAAGTTAATAAATAGATACCACCCTTAGCCTTTTGAGTGCTACCCCCAGGGCTACCCTCTGAGTGTTGGTTGATGCATGAACCACATTTGCCATTAAATATTTTTAAAACATCACCATAATAAAAAATGCATGCTAAATAAACGGTTTGGCTCATGTGATCCCTTCCTTATATATTATAACATAGAATTCTTCTCTTGCTAGGTTAGTACTTATTGCATTAGATGGTATAACTTTCACAGTATGTCTTTAGTTCCTGGTTTTCTGGGTTGTAACATTAACACGTTCTGTTTTAGTCTCCCAGACATTTCCTATACTTTAAACTATAATAACATTCAGGAAAAATGAGTTAAACCACCTAAGGAAAACAGATCTGTAAGCTCGACACCACTTACAAGTCCATGTGTTCAGCCACTGAGAAATTTTAACATGTTGATAATTATTTATGAAAGGATGCTCATGTCCTAAACTGTGGGAGAAATTGCACTTTTGAATTACTGCCCAAAATAGAAGAGAATGGTTGATTTAGCTTATAATCTTTAGATTGATTTTTGGCTGGAAAATAGTTGACTATTTGAAAGTAGTGTCGCTTGGTGTATAGTCATCATGTTAGTGGCCAAACGTGTTCTCTGTGGACCCAGAGAAAGAATAATCACAGTTGATTGATACCTCACATAAAAATCCAAGAGCAAGATAAGTTAATGTAAGCTATCTGGTGTTAATAATTTAAATATAGTACTAAGCTAGATGGAAATTTTACAATCAATCATGAATTGTTTGGTTTCAGAGTGCTAATGGGTATGAGTCCATCTAGTCCTTTTGGGACAACTAGTTAGGATATAAACTTTGTTTTCCAGGAATTATGTTCATTTCCCAGGACCTCACCAGCCCTGCCCCATTTGTTTGTGGTTGATGAAATCATAGCATCTGGACTTTTTAGGGGGGAAATTTTAAAAAGCCAACTATTACATCAACTGAGAAAAAAATTATCATGGAACAGGAGGACAATGAGGACCATTTTTCATATTCCATACTATTCCCTTACTCTCATCCCACTTAAAGCACCACATTACCTTCTCAGAGAGATGAATGATAAGACCTTGTTAGATCAGATTCAGAGAATATTGAACCTTAGAGATCATATGTCCATTGCCTTATTTTACAGATGAGGATATTGTGGACTTGTGATGGTAAATGGCTTTGCCAAAGCCGCACAGCTGATTGTTGTCAGGCCTGGGCCTTTGCGAGTTCCCCTCGCTGCCAGGCCCATGTCCTTCCCACTAAATTAGAGCTTCTCACTTTAACCTTAGGAAGCCAGTGAATTTTCGTCCCAGATTTTTTTTCTAAATCAGTAAAGAAGTTCTTATACATCAGGGCTGTGTAAGCTTGATTTCACTCTGATTTTCTTCTCCAACCTATCAAGAAAATCCCAAAGAAGGATACGAATAACATGTCCTAATTTTAGATGATGACCATAGCTGACATTGTATGCACTTGCCTTGTGCTACTGAGTTACTCTACTGTTATGATAATATGAAATTAGTCCTGAAAATAACCCAGTATACTAGACATTAGTGTCTTTCCCAATTTACCAATTAAGAGATTGAAATCTAGAGGAATTACTTGCCCAAGGTCACAAAACAAGTAAGTAAGCAGAAACTTGAACACAAGTATAACTTACTATAGAAGCCGTTTTCTTTACCTCTATAATAGGTTGCTCATATCTAGTAATTCATATGAATAAGTACTCATTATAATTTGTGTAGTGACAATAATAATAAAAATGATAACTGATAGTAATTCTCTGTGAACCTACTGTAAGTCAGGCAGAATGCCAAGCACATTACACTCATTAAATATAACCCTTAAAACTCTTTAACATAGGTGAAATTATCCCCATTTTATAAGTGAAGAACTGAAGCCAAGAAACTCTTAGTAACATTTTTAGTCATATGCTTAAAATTGTAACAAGCCTTATTTTTCAAATAATTCTACTGAGCAACTAAGCCCATTATCTTTGTTAAGTATTTTCCGGCCTTGCTTTAGCCTTTTTGAGCCTTTTGTATACACACACACCTATAACATCAACATTTGAGTTGTTCATTCTAAATCAAAAATATATGCTTGAAACCTGATTATATACAGTATAACACATGATACCATGATAGTGGAAAGAATTTGGACTTTAGTCAATTCCTGGATTCAATTCTTTGTGCAGTTTGGCTGCTTGCTAGAACTTTTCTTAAGGTACCTTTATTCTGTCTTCTCTGATCCATTATTTGTGGATTTTTAAATAACATTCAAATGGTAGGTAATATCTAGATGAATCATTCCCCTTATTTTCCAATTTTGGAGAGATGACTCTCTGACATCGCCACCATTTTGCTATAAATTACTAAGGCCTAACATAAGTAAATAAAAAGGGGTCATTTGGGGAAATATTTCACTTGTCATAGCTGGCAGCCTATAACTCCTCTAAAAAATTTTAGAGCACAAATTTAAAGAGATATTTAAAGAGATAATAGGGAGGTACAGGAAAGAAGAGATTACGTCTCTGGCATTGGCCTTGTTGACTCCTTCCATGGCAGGTAGCAGTGCCCCCAGAAAGGAGGAGAGGAAAAGGGAGAAGGCAAATATTCCATTCCCCATTTTTCATAAACCAGGAAGAGAAAGCAATCCAGGGTGTGTCTGGAACCAGAGGACCTTAACAACTCCTTGCTCCTTCCTAACAGCTGTTGGTCCTGTTGAATATTCAGACATTCTGCAGCTGCTCCCAATCTGTGAGCACATCCAGATGGCTGCCACCAGTAACCGAAGCACCTTCAGGAAAAAGATCATAAACAGCCAGCTTGTGCATAGGCAATCTTCAACCAAAAATTATGATGGAAGCCCAGAATAGGATTGCAGTGCCTCCCAGGGGTCATGGGCCCCTCTGAAGATTACTAAATCTTGGCTGCTGAGTTTTCCTGGGAGGGAAAAGATTTATTTTAGGGGAAAAAAAATTCTGGATCTGAGTTTTACTCTAGCCTATCTCCTCCCTGCCTTTAAGTCATGAACTGGACACTGACTTAAGGAAGGCAGTGCCAGGAGAAGGTGGCTATATGCCAGATACCTTTTTAAAAGATGAGAGAGACATTTATAAATCAAATTCTGCTGTATAAAAAAAAAAATAGGGGATGACTGTAGTGTTCTATATACTAAAACTGGAAAACAAAATCTGTTTTTAAAATGTACGTCTTTTAAATTGTCCCTTTTGGCTTAGCATAGTACTAGCATAGAGAAGAATTTGGAGGCATAAGGAGAGATGCTAGTTTTTGAGAACTATTTGTGCACTTACTGAATTTACTGAGTTACATCCATCTATATCTTAAGCTAAATGTTATTTAATGGCAGCTTTAAATGAATTTTAAAACTTGTTTAAAAATTACATTGATGGTGGGTGCCTGGGTGGCCCAATCAGTTGAGCATCCGACTTGATTTTGGTTCAAGTCATGATCTCATGGTTCATGGTTTGAGCCCCACATCGGGCTCTGTGCTGACACTGTGGAGTCTGCTTGGGATTCTCTTGCTCTCTCTCTCGCTCTTCCTCTGTCCCTCCCCTGCTGCCTCCCTCTCTCTCTCTCTCTCTCTCTCTCTCTCTCTCTCAAAAGAAATGAATACACTTAAAAAAATTATACTGATGCACTGATGGAAGAGCAACAGGTTTCTCCTCCAGTTGATTTCTACCAGAAATATTGTTTGAAATTCAGGCTTTCATAGTTTGGGGGAAGTTTGTGGGCTTTCTTGGATTAAACATTGTTTCTTAATTACAATCATCTTCTCTACTTTTATACAGCATGTCCTTGATTTTTTAGGAGTTGGATAATGAAGATTATTTTTTATGCTCTTGTCACCCTAATTTTTTCCACTAGTCTATTGTGATTTCACTTTTTTTTTTCATTTTAGAAACATGCAGTTACTGAAAAAAAGTGTCATTTAGAACAATCTTATGCCTTTACTAGTTAAAGGGAAAAAATATTCCTTTCAAGCTAAGCACACTATCTTTCTAAGTGCCTCAGATCCTCCATCAACATGATCAGAGATTGACCAAAAGAAGAGTAACATTTATACAAATTCTTGTTGAATGAAAAACATCTGCTCTCTATTCACCATGTAATTTACCTATAGAGTTTCTAGTAGTGATGAGTTCTCATATCTCGATGACTAAGCAAGGCTACTGAGTAATACTAGTCAAGTCCAGCAGTTAAATTTGGGTGGCCCCTGCCTAGAGAATCAAGAGATTGAATGGAAAGGAGCAGCTTAATGAGCAGTTTCCAGAAATTGTTGGTTTTACATGGGCCTGGTTCATGTATGTGTCTATACTGTATGCAAGTATTAGTCCCTCCATCTCCTAGTTATGGCCATACCCAGAACCTTTCCCTATCCCCAGCTCCTCACCTAGACTAGCTTAACAAGCTTCCAACATAGTGACTTACAATAAATGAACAAACAAACAGGAATGGACTACTAAGGCAAAGGTGGCATATGTTATTTATATTCATGCTGAGGTCCCTGTGGTCTTCTCTTGGCTATAATGGATCAGTTGCTGGCCCTACAGATGATGAAGAAAGATTGTTTCTTTCCTATAAATAAAGCATAGATCTTCCCTGCATGTTTGCCATGATATAAGTCAGAGTGAAACCTCTTTTCTCCCTGCCCATACATTACACTACTTTGGCACTTGTCTTACATTTGTTTATTAGTCTCTTCTAGACTGTAAGTTTTTTGAGGGCAGGGCTCATGTACTGTTCACTAATCATTAAGCTTTGTGCAGGTACCTAATATAGTTTTCCATGATTGAATCAGTGAATGAACACCCATTTGTTAGTGAACTATAAGAGATTGTCCCCTTAAAAAAGGGGTGTGTGTGCCTAGGTATTCAGTTGGTTAAGTGTCTAACTCTTGGTTTTAGCTCAGGTTACAATCTTATAGTCATGAGATCCAGCCCTGAATCAGGCCGCCCCCTCCCCAACCTGCTTAAGATTCTGCCTCTCCCTCTCCCTCTGCCCCTCTGCACTCCCACTCTTTCTCTCTCTCTCAAAAGAGAAAGAGAGAGAGAGAGAGAGAGAGAGAGAGAGAGAGATTGTCCCCTTGATAGGAAATGGATGCAAGTCAGTATTTTAGTTTTTAGTTTAGTAGTTCTTAAACTTGGCTTTTTTTATGTTTTATTTATTTTTGAGAGAGAGAGGGACAGAAAGAGAGGGAGACACAGAATCTGAAGACAGGCTCCAGGCTCTGAGCTAGCTGTCAGCACAGAGCCCGCCATGGGGCTCGAACCCACAAACCGTGAGATCATGACCTGGGCCGAAGTCAGACGCTTAACCGACTGAGCCACCCAGATGCCCCATTAAACTAGACTTTTTAAGAAATATATGGAAAATGTATGCAAATGCGTTGGCTCTACTCTTGAATTCTGTTTCAATGGGGCTTGGATGAATATACATTTTTAATGACAACCCAGTTGATTCTGATGCAGATCCAGTGGAGACCACTGGAGGTTAGTTAACCTCTGAAGTCTAGCATCTTATTTTTAGGGCAGTGGGGGGAGTCCTATGGCCCAGCTGCAAAATGACTAACTGAATTCTTCTAAAGGAAATTGTAAAAATGGCTCTTGGTGGGAAAGATCAAGTAACTTTTACCATTTCTATGGTAAAAATTGTTTTAAACTACTCTTTGAACTTGTTTTAAACTACTCTTTGAACCAAATTGTCATAGTTCTTTTCTATTAGGATAATTATCCTTCAGATAGGAATAATGGCATTAGTGTAATCGCCTTTTTTGTATTACCTGAATCATCTGGACTAAGGAAGATGCTTCCTGTCCACAAAGAGGTACATCTGCTCTCTGGACCAGCAGTGCAAGATGGAGACCCTCTTGCCCAAAGTGATGTGCCAGGGCCTCCTTGACCTCCTGTTCCACGTGCTTCTTGGTCAACCTGCTGTGTGGATAACCTGGAGTGTCCAGCACCTGGATCTGCAGGGTGATCTCTTGCCCCCCTCGTCGCATGAAGCCACAGAGGTGACAACTGCGGCCCAGACAGCAATCATTGGTCACTGAACATGGAGAAAAGCTGCTGGGGAAGTCAGTGCTTCCCAGAAGAATGTTCCCAGCAGAACTTTTTCCACTCTGAGTCATGCCAAAGAGGGCCAAGTTGATGATCATCTTGTTGGAGTCTGTCATGTCTGTGGGTAAACAAAGGCTCAGCATAAGCAGTTAGACATCTGTACTCACCCAGTGTAGGGCATCTTACTTGGCCTGGAGCACTGCAGGTATTACCTTTGGTTTCCTTACCCCTCATTCATAGTGGCTAAAACATGGACGAGTGCTCCACTAAAGTGGAGACAACCCAGTGATAGAGGGAAGACTGAAATAATATTGGTAGTTTGCAATGGGAGAGGAGAGAGAAGTTTAATACAGATGAAGAAGAGAGGAGGAAGCAATGATTGCAGGAAAGGGAGGGAGAAAAACCCAAATTGCATGATGATAATGTAAATGTTTAGGAGGCATATGTTAACTCATCAGTGTGGTAGGTGAGTATGATTACAATGGGTGCTGAGGTTTCTGACTTCATTAACAAGGCTAGCAGCAGCCTTTAAAAATTAATCACTCTTGGAGGAGAAGTCGAACCAGAAGAGTGGAAGAGACAGATCCTTCCTGCATTTTAAATAACATCCTCTACCTCCCCACCTCCCCATCCCATGAATACACACATGGCATCTGCAAAAAATTTTCTCTCCTGACTTCCTGAATGTTTGTCTCCTATGAAACATGAATAATGTTAAAGATTTCGTTTTTGTTTATTATATTTTTTTACAACCAGGCAGCATTCTGATGAAAATGAGAACTGCTTGTAATTTCTGTTACGAAATAATTAATAAATCATTTCCATGGTCCACCATAGTAACTTACTGGCTTTTGAATAAAGGAAGTAAAACCCAACACATTGTGTAGCTCAGTCAGGAGGGAGGAGAATCTTGAGAGAATCAATTCCATTTACAGCACCCCTAACATGGAGGTAATCTACGCAGAACATAAGCATTTTTAGGTCGTTGATCATTTTCATTAGATCAGTAAGGCAGAGCTACAGGCCCATTGCCAAATATACTCAACTGCTGATTCATAAATAAGAGAACTTAATATGGCAGACTTATTATTTTTGCTTATAATTTGTACTTCCAGCATTTAGTTTTATGTCCCTCTGGCCTTTCTTGTCCTCTAATGCCCCTCACCCCAACCTCCCTAGATTCTAACATGGACATTTGGAAGGAACCTCAAAACCCCACACAAAAGAAAGACACTCATTTTTGGAGTCCTTCAAGGTGACCCCAGCTCATACAGTTCAACTGTATCAGTTAAACCATAGTCACTCAGATTCCTCTTTCCTCCTGAATCAAATACATGATATAAAAAATAATAATGTTTTTGGAATCCCAATACATTTGCTGCATGTCACCTACCTTTACCAATCTTAAAACTACTTTCTCCACCGACTTCTCTGGAGCTGGTACAGTTGTTCTTTGGCATGAACTTTAATCTTCTGACAGTATCACTGTACCACTCAGAGACTG
This sequence comes from Crocuta crocuta, assembly GCF_008692635.1. Lineage (NCBI taxonomy): Eukaryota > Metazoa > Chordata > Mammalia > Carnivora > Hyaenidae > Crocuta > Crocuta crocuta. Next base: position 5,713,682 of record NW_027528804.1, read on the forward strand.
ATACTGTCTGTATTCTATTTAGTTAATCTATTACCAGAATCCTCTCTATAAATGGTTAGTTGTCTTCCTCTAATCAGCACTGACTTTTTTTCTTTTTTTTTTTTTTTGGTCATCTGACAGACCTGTTATTTCAACAGATACTTCCTGAAACTTTATTTCCAAGATTAAAGTCTTTGTTTTAGGGCATTGCTGATAGGTAACAACTTCTCTATAGTATAAAGGAAGCAAAATTGACAGCTACTAAGCACAAACTAGACATTTAAAAGCAATGGTCACAATTATTTCCGTTGTAAATGATGAGCACCATATCACTACTTCATCAAAAGTTTGAACAGTGAGATATGTAATATTCATGCAATAAATAGATACTGAGTTTATAACAGTATTTAGTTCATAAATTTAAAAATTCTGTAAGAAAACTTTTGGCTATTTCTATGGAATTGAAATTTATTATCTCATCCTAACTGATGCAATCACTAGTATGATTATATCTGCACATGTAACTTCCATTATCAGTTAATGATAGCATATTCCAGAAAAGGAGTGCAGCTGAGTGTAAGATAAGGCCAGATACGTTTTGCTTAAAATTTCAGTTCCATTTTGTTATTGAAAGCTTTATTTTTTTCCTCTTCTTAGTATAATACCCATACTTTTCCAAATACCTTCTTAGTTTGTAAGATGTAGAAACCTTAGTATGGTTATATTCTGGTTCATCTTCTGTACCTCTCAGAAAGTCTGAGAAGTGTGCATTTCTGTGTGAAGGAATCTTGGAGACATCTGGAATGCCTTATGACTTCATGGGCAGAAAGCTTAAAAGTCTTCCTGTGTGGATATAACAGGGAAAACACGAACTGTTTTCATTCATCTGACAAGCACATTTGGCTTTCTTGAATGAAGCAGAAAGAAGCTCCCCCAGGTGGCAGTAGTAGCCTGTTTCCTAAATGATTTGAACCAGAATTTATTTTCATTTTTTTCCTCAAACCGTAAACTGACATTCTTCAAATAGACAAACTACATCAATACACATTAATTATGTGGAAGATCTTTTGAATAAAGGTACGCTTAAGCCATTTTTCCTACATGCCTTATGAAATGTGACAAGTGTAGAAGGTTTTAGTTTTCAAAACCTCTTTGAAATGATAGTTTAAATCGTTTTCTGAATGCAACAGTTAACAGTTGAAAAAATAAGGTTCAGAGGTCATATGTGTGGTTAAAAATCCCAATGATAATGAAAAATTTTAAAGTAATCTCCGATAGGTTTAACAATGGTTTTAGATCTAAGTCAATTTAAAGATTATATAGAAGGGTAATGTATTGATACTAGATGATGTATCTAATTGATGTTATATTCTTCTGGATCAAGGTAAAGAAAACTTGATAAATTACCTTTACTCTTTATAGAAACTTGGCTAAGTACAATGCCACGAAAGTAAAACAGTATTACTTTAATGGTCGACTCCAGAATTTTTCTAAGGAAGGGAGTTGTCTTTGAAAAAATAGTTCAAATGTGAGGTAGAAAAGGGGATCCTCTGAACATAAGTCAAACTCACAAAAAGTAATAGCCAAACTGCTGGAAATGGGTAGAGTCAAAAAAAGTAGAGAGGATCAGGGTATTTCAAGAATGGATGGAGGGAGCAAGACAGAGGGATAGAAGGGGAAAGAAGGAGGAGGTAGTGTGAGAAGAAGAGAAGGAGAAAGAGGAGGAGGGAGGAATAAGGCCTATAATGTTAGAACATGGCAAGAATCTGGAAGTCCCAGTTATGCAAATGGCTAAGGGACTATGTTAGAGCAGAGATAGCTAAAGTTCAATTGTAAGTTCTTTGCGTTTCTGGGATAATAAAGTAAGCTGTGTTCATGATTACTTTGTGTGAAGGTGGATTTTTCTTTTTGTTTTGTTTTTGGTTGTTGTTAGCATTTTACTTTATTTTATTTTGTTTTGATGGAAAGTAACGGAGAGACCTGAGGTCCACCCTAGGTTAGCACAAGATAAGGGCCACGGAAGTTGGAGATTGTGAAATGACATCTGAATTGAAGTAATGGAGGAGAGGCAAGAGGTTGAAGCTAGGATACTAACCCCTAGGAGCTTGCAAGAATCTTGGGGAGGATCTTAGACTTTTCATAATCTCTGAAGTGAGATATTGTATATAAGGGTGATTCCAGTTAACATGAGTAACAATTATGTTTCAGATTACACACGTATGTGCAATAATAGTTTACTAGGTCTGCCATAGCAAAGTATCATAGACTGAATGGTTTAAATAACAAAAATTAATTTTCTCACAGTTCTTGAGACTGAAGGTCTGAGATTAAGGTGTCAGCAGGGCTGGTTTCTCCTGAAGTCTCACTTCTTAGCTTATCCATGGTCATCTTTTCCCTGTGTCATCACATGGTCTTCACTGTGTATGTTTGTGTCCAAATTTTTCTCCTGATAAGGACACAAGTCATAGCAGATTAGGGCCAGCCATAATGACCTCATTTTAACTCATTTTAACTCAATTACCTCTTTACAGGCCCTATCTCCAAATACAGACTTAACTCTGAGGTACTAGATATTAAGATTTTAACATATGATTTTGGAGGAGATATAATTCACCTCATTATACATACATATTAACAACACACACATACGTATTAATACTTATATATGTATGCATTATAATTACATAAATTATACAGCTCTACACTCAGTAAAATTGTGTCTCTAGGCTTCATAAATTTGAAGTTTAGTATAAGTAGTCCTTGACTTAATGGCAATTTGACTTAACAGGTACTGTCACAGTTTTAAACAACTTCCGCTTTTCATTAGGTTGAACTCTGAACCCCTTGCTCATATGTTCTGTCTTTTCATAATAAAGAAAGCCCTTAGAATAATAACCAAAATCTGTAGTTGTGTCGTCTTACTGACCTTAACCTTGGCAAACATTGCTGTAAGTCAGAGGAGGCGCTGATAAGGAGGCTAAAGTTGGTGGTAACTTAATTAACTCAGTCTGAGCTGGTTTCAGAAGAAGACATCAGATCTTACCTTTCCAAAAATTTCAGAGAACACTGGTCAGCAGTTTAAATTTGGGGACAAATGGTCCCAACTTGAATGCAGTTTGAAGGTTCTCGGAATGATGAAGAATGCCCTTGTCTGAATAGGAATACTGATGGGAATATGAGAAGGCTTCAGTCCAAACCTGGTTGGTTTCACATTTTAAAGACTACCAGTCCCCTCCTCACTCAGGAAACTTTACGACATTTTTGTTTCTTTGTTTGCTTGTTTTTTTCTTTCCTTCTGAGTATTTCTGATTGATTTTTTAGGCTTATAAATGAAGTATATGTATTTCAAAGCATCTAGGAAATTTAGAAAAGAGGGGGAAATAGGTTCATTTAAACGTTTTCTTTCCTGGTGCCCATAGGACATTGGCTTCTCTTAGGCACTAACACAGTGAGCACATTTCTTTTTCCAAATAACCCTTGTCTTCCCCCTATTTATTCCATTTCTTTAAGAACCACTACTGCAATGAGAGACATTAATGATGAGGTTATATTTAGCAGGTGAACTGTCTGAGGGCAAGAGTAATTATTGGCAGTTACATAATCAGGATATGCTATTCTTTTGCCATGCTACTACATTCATTTTTCTAAGATTTATTTATAATTTTAGCAACTTGATTTGTCGTAAAATAGGCTTATAGGTTTCTATTTTTTATCCTACATTTGTGAGGTTTTCAGATCAAAAATACACTAATCTCTTAAAATTACTTAGAAACGTTTCTTTCCTTGGTGGTGCTCTGCAATAATTCAGATACCTTGGCAATAATTCATACTTAGAATGTTTGAAGAAAGTTTCACAAAAACATTAGGCCCAGCAGCTTTCTAGAAGTCATTCTAGAACAAATTTAAAAATTTCTGCCATAGTAATTTGACTGTTCTGTATCAGTTTTGAAGATTTTTTATTTTAGCATCGATCCCTCTTCTCATTCTGTGATAGCTTAATATATTAAATTTGACTTTATGTATTTAATAAATGTTGCCTGTACATGTGTGGATATATGTGTGCACATATGTGTATGCATTTAACGTTTGTACTTTTATAGTTTGAAGTGGCTTTTTTCATTAAAGTAAATGAAATTTATAGTCTGATACCTCTAGGATGTAAAGAATGATACAATAACTAAACTTCTGGTCACCAGCTTTGAGCCTTTTAGGTTGAAAGCTGAGAATAACAGGTATACTCAGCTTATCATTTACAATTTTAATATAATGAATCATCAGATAAATATATGTCATTATTGAAGAAATTAATACAACCTTGAAAGCAACAGAAAAATTGATTTTTTTAGTGTTTTTATTTAATTACCCAGTGCTCATCACAAGTCCTTAATCCCCATCACCTATTTAACCATTCCCCCAACCACCTCTCCTCCGGTAACCATCAGTTTGTTCTGTTGGGCAGTACTGTTTTTAACTTTTTAGGAACCTCCATATTTTCCAGAGTGGCTGTACCAGTTTGCATTTCAGTCAACCCATCCCTTTCTTCACATCCTCACCAACATGTTTTGCTTCTTATGTTTTTGATGCTAGCCATTCTAACAGGCATAAAGTGTTATCTCATTGTAGTTTTGATTTGCACTTCTTGTCAGGTGGCCATGTGGATGTGTACTTTGGAGAAATGTCTGTTCATGTCTCCTGCCCATATTTTAACTAGGTTATTTTGGGGAGGGGTGTTGACTTTTATAAGTTCTTTGTATATTTTGGGTACTAACCTTTTATCCCACATGTCATTTGCAAAAGTCTCCTCCCATTCAGTAAGTTGCCATTCAGTTTTGTTGATGGTTTCCTTCACTGTGCAGAGCTGTTTATTTTTATGTAATTCCAATAGTATATTTTTGCTTTTTTTTCCTCTTGACTCATGAGACCTATCTAGAAAGAAGTTGCTATGACCAGTGTCAGAGAAATTACTGCATGTGCACTCTTCTAGGATTTTTATGGTTTCAGGTCTCACAGTTAGGTCTTTCATCCATTCTGAATTTATTTTTGGGTATGATGTAAGAAGTAGTCCAGTTTCCTTTTTTGTATGTTCCTGTCCAATTTTCCCAACACCATTTGTTAAAGAGACTGCCTTTTCCCCATGGGATGGATATTCCTTCCTGCTCTGTCAAAGATTAATTGACTATATAGTTGTGGATTCACTTCTGAGTTTTCTATTCTGTTCCATTGATGTATGTGTCTATTTTTGTACCAATACCATACTGTTTTAATTACTACATTTTTGCAATATAACTTGAAATCTGGAATTGTGGTGCCTCAAACTTTGTTTTCTTTTTCAAAATGTCTTTGCCTTTTGGGGTCTTTTGTAGTTCCATACAAATTTTAGGATTGTTTGTTCTCGTTCTGTGAAAAATGCTGTTGGTCCTTTGATAGGAATTGCATTAGATGTGTAGGTTGCTTTTGGTAGGATAGACATTTTAACAATGTTTGTTCTTCCAATCCATGAGCTTAGGATATCTTTCCATTTCTTTGTGTTGTCTTCAATTTCTTTCATCAGTGTTTTACAGTTTTCAGAAACAGGTCTGTCACCCCTTTGGTTAGGTTTACTCGTAGGTATCTTATTTACAATTATAAATAGGATTGTTTTCTTCATTTCTCTTTCTGCAGCTTCATTATTGGTGTATAGAAATGCAACAGGTTTTTGTACACTGATTTTGTATCCTGTGACTCTACTGACCTAATTTATCAGTTCTAGCAGGGTTTTTTTGTGGAATCTTTTGGAGTTTTTATATATGGTATCATGTTATCCGCAAATAGTGAAAGTTTTGCTTCTTCCTTACTGATTTGGATGGCTTCTATTTATTTTGTAGTCTGATTTCCATGGCTAGAACTTCCAGTACTTTGTTGAATAAAAGTGGTAAACGTAGATATCCTTGTCTTGTTTCTGACCTTATGGGAAAGGCTCTTAGATTTCCCCATTGAGGATGATGTTAGCTGTGTGTTTTTCATACACGGCCTCTATTATGTTGAGATATATTCCCTCTAAATCTTACTTTCTTGAGGGTTTTTAATCATGAATCGATGTACTTTGTCAAATGTTTTTTCTGTGTCTATTGACATGATCATATGGTTCTTTAACAAAAAGTTTATTTATTTTTGAGAGAGAGAGAGAGAGAGCAAGAGAGAGAGCATGAGAGAGGGAGGGACAGAGAGAGAGGAAGAGAGAGAGAATCCCAAGCAGGCTGCACGATGTCTGTGGAGCCTGACGCAGGGCCCAGACTCACAAACTGTGAGATTATGACCTGAGCCAAAATCAAGACTCTGGGCAGCCCATAATCGTACGGTTCTTATTTTTTCTCTTATTGATATGATGTATCATGTTGATTATTTTGCAAATATTGAACCAGGCTTGCAACCCAGGAGTAAATCCCATTTGATTGTGGTGAATGATTTTTTTAAATGTATTGTTGGAGTCAGTTTGCTAGTATTTTGTTGATGACTTTTGCATTTATGTTCAACAGAGACTGAGCCACCTAGGCATCCTGGTATTAACTCTTTGTTAAATGTATGGTAGAATTCATCTGTGAAATCATCTGGTCCTGGAGTTCTGTTTGTTGGGAGTTTTTTGATTACTGATTCAATTTGTTTGCTGGTAATCAGTCTGCTTAAATTTTTTATTTCTTCCTGGGTTTTTTTTTTGTTTTTTGTTTTTTTTTTTTTGGTAGCTAGAATTTTTTATCTTTCTATGGTGTTTGGTGTTATTGCTCCTCTCTCATTAATGATTTTATTTATTTAGATTTTTTCTTTTTTTTTTTCCTTAGTAAGTCTGGCTAGTTTATCAGTTTTATTGATTTTTTTAAAAGACTCAGATTCTGATTTCATTTTTCTGTTCGATTGGGTTTTAGTTTCTGTATCATTTATTTCTGCTCCAATATTTATTATTTCCTTCCTTCTTCTGGTTCTTGGTTTTGTTTTTCCTTTTCCAAGCTCCTTTAGGTGTAAGGTTAGGTTGTTTATTTGAGATTTTTCTTGCTTCTTGATGTAGACCTGTATTGCTATAAACTTCCCTCTTACAACCACTTTTGTTGTGTCCTAAAGGTTTTGAAACATTTTGTTTTCATTTTCATTTGTTTCAATGTAATTTTTTTTTCCTGGTTGACCCATTCATTGTTTAGTAGCATGTTATTTAGTCTCCATGGATATGTGGTCTTTCCAGAAGTCTTTCTTGACTTCTAGTTTCATAGTGAGTTTTGGTCAGTAAAGGTTCATATTCATGGTAAGAATTTATGGTAAATTCATTCTTCTAAACTTTGTTGAGGCCTATTATGTGGCTTAGTATGTGATCTATTTAGTCGAATGTTCACACACACACACGCACACATACCCACACACACACGTACCGTGTACTTGAAAAGAATGTGCAGAAGAGGGGAAGAGAGAGAGGGAGAGAGAGGATCCAAAGCAGGTTCTCAACTGACAGCAGAGAACAATGCAGGGTTCAAACTCCCAAGCTACAAGATCATGACCTGAGCCAAAGTCAGGCTTAATTGACTGAGCCACCCAGGTGCCCCTATGTTTTGCCATTTTAGTTAAAATATGTCTTGGTGGGGATATGCTTTTGTTGACTTTGTTGGGAATCTCTGTTCCTTTTGGATCTGGATATCTGTTTCCTTCCCCAAATTATGGAAATTTTCAGGAATTTCTTCTTCTCTGCCCCTTTTCTTTCTCTTCTTCTGGGACTCCTATGATATGAATGTTATGTTTGATGGAGTCACTGAGCTCCCTGAGTCTATTCTTGTTTTGCATAACTCTCTTTTTCTCTCTTGTTTTCAGCTTGATTACTTTCCATTACTGTCTTATAAGTCATTAATTCATTCCTCTGATTCTCCCTACCTGTTGTACATTCTATCAAATATGTTTATTTCATTTATTGAGCCCTTTATCTCTATGTTATTTCTTATCTCTGTGTTAAGAGTCTAACTCATGTCATCTACTCTTTTCTCAATTCCAGTGAGTATCCTTATGATCATTGCTTTAAATTTCCATTACACATGTTACTTATATCTGTTTTGCTTAGATCTCTGGCCATGGCTTTTTCCTATTCTTTCATTGGGACACATTCCTCTGTCTTCTCATTTTGTCTGTGTCTCTGTGCCTATTTCTCTGTGTTAGAAAAGTCAGCTATGTCTCCTGTTCTTGAGGGTAGTGGATTTGTGAAGAAGACATGCTATAGTGCCTGCCCTGCAGTGTTGTGCAGGGCCTGGCACTTCTGAGAGTGTCTTGAATGTGCATGCTATATGCATTCTGCTGTTGAATCCTGGACATTTTATCCTTCAGCCCAGTTGTCTGCAGAGGCTGTCTTTGCCTGTTGTGAGCAGTGTTTGGTTTCTGACCTGAATGTGGCATGTTTTATCTAGGTGTGCTCTGGTCTGCTTGTGAAATGAGACCTGCTTGTGAATGAGACCACTGACGCCACCAGAACTGAGGCCTCAAAAAATTCCTGAGTCAGGAGACACAGTGTTGGTAAGGGTTTGGGCTGGTCTTCTAGAGGAGGGGGTCCACTGCAATGAGGTTAAGTGTGACTGGGAAGGATGGTTCCACTGGAATGCTGGGCGGAGGTTCTTGGTGTAAGCAAGTCAGGTAGCAAGTATGGGTGGTAGGCTTGTTCCTACAGATGGCTCTGTTTATGCTAGTGGACAGGGGAGAGAAATGGTGCTGGTCATTTCCTTTGTTTCTGAAGGCATATCTCCATGAATGCTGCCTTTCTGGGACACACTCAAAGAAGAGCAAGTAACTTCCCCATTGTGTGCCCCAGACACTCTCCATACCATTGCTTTTACACTGTATACCTTCAGGCTGTTTGCCCTGTCTTATCTCCAAGAGCAGCTCCAATGTCTTCTGAGCTCTCCCCAAGCTAATCACACTAACTTTTAAAACTCTAGGCTTTGGGGCACCTGGGTGACTCAATCAGTTAAGCATCCAACCCTTGATTTCAGCTCAGGCCATGATCTCACAGTTGTGAGGTCCAGTCCCGCATTGGGCTCCATGCTGAGTGTGGAGCCTGCTTAAGATTCTTTCCTACCCTCTCTCTCTGACTCTCCCCCTCTTATACACTTTCTCTCTCTGTCTCTCTCTCTTTCAATAAAAATAAATATCTGGATAGATAGATGGATAGATAGATAGATAGATAGATAGAAAATAGATAAAACTCCAGGCCTTAAGTGCTGCTGGTTGCAAGAACTCAAAAAATTCTGGGCTCTCTCCCTTTCTAAGCCAATTATTATAGGAATTCGTTTTCCCTGTGTGCTCCCAGGTACTAGTATATCTCTTGCCCTTTTCTGTGACTGGGTCTCCCTCCCCACAGCTGTGACTTTGATCTGTTTATCTCCCAAGTCATGTCTTCACACATCCTTCCTTCTTCCTTGTGGCCTCTTCTACCTTTTTTGTGGAGTTTGTTCTTCCAGGCTTTAGGTTGATTTCTGGGGTATTTAGGATAATTGATAATTATTTAGTAGTCTTCACCAGACTAGACAAGCCTAGGGTCCTCCCATTCTGCCGCCATCTTCAAAATTAGTAGAGTTTTAATTCAAAGGATCTCAAATCTCCCAAGACTTATCTCAAAAACATCTACTAAATTCTGTTATCCTAATTTAGATCTTCTTGATAAAAGATTTTTCCAGTTCAGTCTTGAAAAATAAGATCACATAGTATAATACAGAATGTTGTTTTCATAGAAAAATAATTTTATATGTCAAATATTTTATGTTTTATTCTTCTTGCCTAGGAAATAACATGCACTCAACCCATATGGATAAATATATTTTATTAGCCAAATGCACAGAAGTAGAGAGTCTCATAATGATTAATAAAGCCATTAACTCCTTAGCCCCTAAGGTAAGACACTAGGTTAACTTCAACTTCTAAGAGACTCTAATTTGTCAGGTATATTATTCAGTGTCAAACATTTATTTGTTATCAGTTCTAATAGTTGGAAAGCATGAGAAAATTCTCTTATCATGACACAAAACATCATGAATGCCATGGATCATGGTTAGAAATAAAGTTATCACCATGGATATCAGATATCACACCTGATATTTCCTAGACTTGATGCCACAAAATTTTCCATTTTATGGGAATTTTTTTCCAAAAATAATCTCAAGAAAAATAGACCCTGCACAATAACTGTAACTTATGTAATATATTTATAGTCTTCCTGGGATACCTAGATTTTTTTAACAAGAAGATGTAAACTTTTTCTTTCCTTCGTAATAACTGTGGTATGGAACTACCTTTCCAGATATTATCACTAGAGTTTGCTGATACCAAAATGTCAGAAACACTGGGACCAATAAAAGATACAAATTACTTTAGAAAGGACAGAAAATCCTCTAACTCCCTTAGTATTTTCCTGCTGCATACTGAGGTTAAGTAGGGTGTATGTGTGATCCTTGCAACCAAGCTATGCAAAAGACACAATACATAACAATTGAACAGTTTTATCAGTCTCCTATGAAAAAAGAGTGTCAGCTACATGGGAGGTATAGTTATTAGTGTTAAATACAGGTCTTGAGTGATTCCAGGGTATGAAATATTGGACAGCAAAGATTTATTGTATAGTAGCAATTCATTGAATCTTAAAAGATTAAACAACAGTGGAGCACTACATGTACTTTTGTGGCCTAAGGCAAGAATTTTAAATTTTCAAATTCCCAACAATACTGAGGAGATTTCTGCATACTGCAGATGACTGATAAGCATATCATTGAAAGATAGTAATGATTCAGACAGGGAAATGACAGTGTTGTGTTTGTGTGTATGTGTACATGCATGCTATATATGAGTTCAGCGGACTATAATAGAAAGCTAAGACTTATGCAGTACATGCGCAGGCACTGTTCTAGACACTTTTAATACATTAACTCACACTACTCTCTGAAGTGGCTAGTATTATTAACCCCTAAGCACAGAAACGTTAGGTAACTTGCTCATGATCATATAGTTGGTAAGTGGCAGAGTTAGAGTTACTCTTTTTCTCAATATTTAGTTGCTGATACTCATCTGCTAAACGAATTACTATTTTTATTTCAGCTGTAACCCTTGGCCAAAACAATAGCTTTGTATGCCAAAATGTAGAGAAGGGAAAGGGCACACTGTAAGAAGGCAAAGGGACACCGGGAGTACAATTATCATATGTAAACCGGTTCTTGATTTTTATACTTCATTCCCCAAAAATGTTTTGGGAAAACATTTAAAACATAAATAAAGGAGCTAAAGTCCAGGATTGTGATGTCTCCCAAGTTGGTTTTCTTTCTCAACATTGCTTTAGCTATTTGATGTCTTTTGCGGTTCCATACAAATTTTAGGATTGTTTGTTCTAGCTCTGAGAAGCATGCTGTTGCAATTTTGATTGGGATTGCATTGAATATGTAGATTGCTTTGGGTAGCATTGGAATTTTAACAATATTTGTTCTACCAGTCCATGAGCATGGAATGTTTTTCCATTTCTTTGTTTTCTTCAAGTTCTTTCATAAGTTTTCTATAGGTTTCAGCATACAGATCTTTTACATCTTTGGTTAGGCTTATTCCTAGGTATTTTATGGTTCTTGGTACAATTGTAAATGGGATCAATTTCTTGATTTTTCTTTCTGCTGCTTCATTATTGGTGTATATAAATGCAACTGATTTCTGTACATTGATTTTATATCCTGCGACTTTGCTGAATTCATGTATCAGTTCTAGCAGCTTTTTGGTGGAGTCTTTTGGGCTTTTCATGTAGAGTATCATGTCATATGCAAAAAGTGAAAGTCTGACTTCTTCTTTGCCAATTTGGAAGCCTTTTATTTCATTTTGTTGTCTGATTGCTGAGGCTAGGACTTGTAACACTATGATAAACAACCGTGGTGAGAGTGGACATCCCTATTGTGTTTCTGATCTCAGGGGGAAAGCTCTCAGTTTTCTCCCACTGAGAATGATATTAGCTGTGGGGTTTTCATATATGGCTTTTATGATGTTAAGGTATGTTCCTTCCATCCTGACTTTCTTGAAGGTTTTTAATAAGAAAGGATGCTGTATTTTGTCAAATGCTTTTTCTGCATCTATTGACAGGATCATATGGTTCTTATTCTTTCTTCTATTAATGTGATTTATCACACTGATTGATTTGTGAATATTGAACTAGCCCTGCAGCCCAGGAATGAATCCCACTTGATCATGGTGAATAATTCTTTTAATAATATATTGTTGATTTTGATTTGCTAGTATCTTGTTGAGAATTTTTTTTTATCCATGTTCATCAGAAGAATTGGCCTGTAATTCTCCTTTTAATGTGGTCTCTGTCTACTTTGGGAATCAAGGTAATGCTGGCTTCATAGAATGAGCCCAGAAGCTTTCCTCCCATTTCTATTTTTTTGGAACAGCTTGAGAAGAATAGGTTTTAACTCTGCTTTAAATGTCTGGTAGAATTACCCTGGGAAACCATCTGGCCCAGAACTCTTATTTGTTGGGAGATTTTTGATAACTGATTCCATTTCTTTGCTGGTTATGGGCCTGTTCAAATGTTCTGTTTTGTCCTGTTTGAGTTTTGGTGGTGTGTGGGTGTCTAGGAATTTGTCCATTTCTTCCAGATTGTCCAGTTTTCTGGCATATAATTTTTCATAGTATTCTCTAATAATTATCTGTATTTCTATGGTGTTGGTTGTGATCTCTCCTCTTTCATTTGTGATTTTACCTATTTGGATCCTCTCTCTTTTCTTTTTGAGAAGCCTGGCTAGGAGTTTATCAATTTTGTTTATTCTTTCAAAAAACCAGCTCTAAGATTCATTGATCTGTTCTACTTTTTTTGGGGAGGGGGGTTCTATATTATTTATTTCTGCTCTAGTTTTCATTATTTCTCTTCTTCTTCTGGCTTTGGTGTTTCTTTGCTGCTCTGCTTCTAGTTCCTTTAGGTGTGGGATTAGGTTTTGTGTTTGGCATTTTTCTTGTTTCTTGAGATAGGCCTAGATTGCGATGTATTTTCCTCTTACGGCAGCCTTTGCTGCATCCCAAAGGGTTTGAACCATTGTGTTTTCATTTTCATTTGCTTCTATATATTTTTTAAATTTATTTTTTAATTCCCTGGCTAACCCATTCATTCTTTAGTAGAATGTTCTTTAACTTCCATGCATTTGGAGGCTTTCCAAATTTTTTCTTGTTGTTGATTTCAAGTTTCATAGCATTGTGATCTGAAAATATGCATAGTATGATATCAATTCCTTTACATTTATTGAGGGCTGTTTTGTGACCCAGTATGTGATCTATCTTGAAGAATGTTCCATGTGCACTTGAGAATGTGTATTCTGCTGCTTTTGGATGAAATGTTCTGAATATATTGTGAAGTCCATCTGGCCCAGTGTATCATTTAGCCTGTGCTACAAAACTGTAATCATCAAGACAGTATGGTATTGGCACAAAAACAGGCACACAGACCAATGGAATAGAATAGAGAACCCACAATAGGACCCACAAATGTATGGCTAACTAATCTTTGACAAAGCAGGAAAGAATATCCAATGGAAAAAGTCTCTTTAAGAAATGATGCTGGGAGAACTGGACAGCAACATGCAAATGAATGAAACTGGCCCACTTTCTTACACCATACACAAAAATAAATTCAAATGGATGGAAGACCTAACTATGAGACAGGAAACCCTACAGGAGAAAACAGGCAACAACCTCTTTGACCTCAGCTACAGCAACTTCTTACTCAACACATCTCCAACAGCAAGGGAAATAAAAGGAAAAATGAACTATTGGAACCTCATCAAGATAAAAAACTTCTGCACTGCAAAGGAAACAATCAACAAAACTAAAAGGCAACTGATGGAGTAGGAGGAGATATTTGCAAATGACATACTGGATAAGGTTAGTATCCAAAATCTATGAAGAACTTACCAAACTCAACACCCAAACAACAAATAATCCAGTGAAGAAATGGGCAGAAGACATGCATAGACACTTTTCCAGAGAAGACATCCAGATGGCTGACAGACACATGAAAAGCTGCTCAACATTGCTCATCATCAGGGAAATACAAATCAAAACCACATTGAGATACCACCTCACACTAGTCAAAGTGGCTAAAATTAGCAACTCAGGAAACAACAGATGTTGTGAGGATGTAGAGAAATGAGAATGCTCTTGCATTGTTGGTGGGAATGCAAACTGGTGCAGCCATTCTGGAAAACAGTATGGAGGTTCCTCAAAAAATTAAAAATAGAATTACTGTATGACTCAACAACAGCACTACTAGGAGTTTGTCCAAAGGATGCAGGAGTCCCCCACTGTTAGAAGGGGCATGCACTCAATGTTTATAGCAGCAGTATCGACAATAGCCAAAGTATGGAAAAAGCCCAAATGTCCATCCACTGATGAATGGATAAAGAAGATGAGGTTTATATATACAATGGAATGCTACTTGGCAATGAGAAAGAATGAAATCTTGCCATTTGCAACAATGTGGATGGAACTGGAAGGTATTATGCTGAGCGAAACAATTCAGGCAGAGAAAAACAGCTATCATATGTTTTCAGTCATATGTGGAGCTTGAGAAACTTAACAGAAGACCATGGGGGAAGAGAACGGGAAAAAATAGTTTCAAACAGAGAGGGAGGCAAACTGTAAGAGACTTTTGAATACAGGAAACAAACTGAGGGTTCGTGTTGGGGGCGAAAGGGGGGGTGAATGGGTAATGGGCATCAAGGAGGGCACTTCTTGGGATGAGCACTGGATGCTGTATTTAAGCGATGAATCATGAGAATCTACTCTCAAAGCCAAGACCACACTCTGTACACTGTATGTTAGCTAACTTGATAATAAATTATATTTTAAAAAAACATAAAGAAGCAATAGATTTTCTAAAGGAAAAGTTAAAGCTGTCCAAAGTTAGTTGACATTTGGCTAATGTGCTTTGTTTCTGTTTGGGGACCAGTATTATTTGTCATCTAGGCCATTTGAATCATAAAGACTCCAAAAAAAAAAAAAACCCACCCCAAACAATAACAGCAACAATAAGGATAATAATGATAATAGCTGTACCTTTTTGGGCAATTACTATGAGGCAAACATGTGCTAAGTGCTTTATGTGATTTTTTTCATGTAATCCTCATTATAAGTCTGTGTTGTAGGCACAATTATTACCACTTTCTCTATAAGGAAGCAGGCTCGGAAAAAGAATCCTCCCAAGGTCATACAGCTTAGAAGTAGCAGAAAGGGAACTCCAACCCAGGTCTGCCTGAGTCCACAGACCATATGTTTATTCATTATACCATAAAATGGATATAAATACAAAAGGAAAATGTTAAACGCTCTGCATAAATCTTTTGCTTCTGTTCTACTTAATTCTGGTCATACCCAGTAACTATCATAAATAACCACATTGTTAAAATCTTACACTGACCTGGTATTGTACTTCTATGATCATGGCCCCACACAGTACATCACATCCTGCTTTTCAGCCAAGTCTCCACAGAAATTAACAAGCATGATTTAAAAGTTAGAGGCAGAGCAGGCGAGAAAGTGGGTGGTAAGCTTTAAGAATGGTTTCAGGTGCTCACCACATGAGCTAAGTGCAAAAAAGACAAATGCTAAGGTCTATGCATTGTGTGGTCTATGAGAGATGAGGTCAGTAATGTAACACTGTAGTGTAGTGGTAAATTTCAAAAAGAGACATATGATATTTACATAATTCCTAAAAGGTGAAATTAAATAGGTCTGGATAAGAGCCACTATCTGTGCCAAGCATGATTATATGAAATTGAAGTCATTGCTTTACAGTATTGCTATAAAATTGCTGGGCTAAAAAACAAACCATAGGCCCACAGTATTTGGAGACATTCATCTGAAACATATTGTTGTAAGCTTAGATGTGGTGGAAGAGTTGAATTTGGTCTTCTGGCCAATTTGGGAAGGTATACAGGATATTACAGAATAGAATAAAGATCACGTTTACATAGCCCAATAGTAAGCTTAATTTGGCAAAAGAAATGACAAGAGGTAGATCGCATTTAGAAGTGGCAAAACAGCTCTATGGTTCAAGGTGGTCCTTTGTATGATATTAATTTTACTGTCAGTCCTGTTTTATAATACTTTGTTTTTAAGCTAGATATTCTTTAAAGCATTTTCTAGCCCCTGTGCTGTGAGTAAATTTATATTATAATCAAAGAACAAAAGAAAGCACTTAGAAAAGATATTATGCAACATAAATACATAGATGACGTAACAACCTGGTGTGATAAAAAGGTAACATGAATAGTATTTATAGCACATAGTATGAAAATATACATTTCCCCCTGTGGTATTTCTTATATTCACTGAAGATAAATGAAATAAATGTTGCTATTATTCAAGATAAAAGTATTTTTAAAAGAGTTTTGTTTTTAAGAATGAAATACCATGAAAACGTCTTTATTAAAATTTATGCCAACACTGTAGATATTAAAGAATATCTGAAGCTTATTCAGATATTCATCTGAAGCATATTGTTTAGCAAATTAAATAGCAATTCAAAACATATTATTCCAATGACTAATTTGTGCTGGTGAATTATTTACTTTCCAGAAGTCAGACGTTTGATAAAATAAGTAAAAGGCAAATTATATTCTACAGGATTTATTGTTGTATTTCTTTCTGTCTCTCTCTTTTTTATTTTGAGTATACTTGGCACACATGTTAACATTAGTTTTAGGTGCACAAGATAGTGGTTCAACAACTCTATGCTGTTATGCTGTATTTCTTTTAATCTCACATGTGTTTCATAATGAGAGGATACTCAAAAACTCAAAAGTGAAAACTTTTCAGAATCTGGACATACCTAGGCTCCAACCATTGCTATAAAATAACAGACTAAATTGCTTTGTTTCTCTCCTTTATTAGCAGCGAAAGGAATAGTTATTGTCACTCAAATAAGTGATTGTTGAATAATGTAAATTTGTAAGAATTAGAAACAAAATAAAGTAGAAAGGATGGGTTAAAAATCAAGAAATTCCTGGGGCATCTGGGTGACTCAGTTGGTTGAGCACCTGACTTTGGTTCAGGTCATGTTCTCGTGGTTTGTGAGTTTGAGGCCCTGCATTGGGCTCCTCTGCTATCAGCATGGAGTCTGATTCAGATCCTCTGTGCCCTTCTCTCTCTGCCCCTCCCCTACTGTGCTCACTTTCTTATTCTCAAAAATTTAATAAACATTAAAAAAAATTTTTTAATATCAAGAACGTCTCTGAAATGAGGTTACTTCTGTGCAAAGCAAGAAATGATCTACTTCAGAGGATAGTTGTAGGGGTTAAGACAGATAATCTCTATGACTGTATTCTGCAATATGTTATATTATAGTGGGTGTTTAAAAATATCAATTGAATTTGAATTTGTCTTTATATTAAGGCATATTTTAAATATAATTCTCTTCCAGTCTTAACTATATTTTTGTGTGGTCTTTATAAGTATGACAGTGGGAAACTTAAAAGTAATTTTATACAGGAAATATTGGGTTAGATTTTCTGTAATGAATTTATACATAGTTTATTTCTTCCACAGTGGCCTTCTAGGATGAAATATAGTCATGAAAATTACCTTAAATTGGTATAGATACCTGAAAATGGTAGATCTGGGTTTAAATTTCTGCTCCATTACGAACTAGCTATATGAAATGGATAGAATTTGTATCTTTCCTTAGACTTAGTTTCCTCTTCTATAAAATGGAAGCAGTAAAACCTTACGGGATTGGTGATACACTGCATGTAAATTAAATGAAATACTGTATGTAAGACAATTAGTGTAGTGCTTGACACATAGAAAGTATTTAGGAATATTCAACATATCCCAAGTCAAAATAACATTATTTGCTCAAATTCAGTCCTCCTCTAGTGCTTTTTAACTTTCCTTTTACCATATACAGTGGGTATTTATTGGTTTGCTGTTTGTAATTATTGGACATGGTACATACATGAGCGAGCATTGACTCTGGAATAGAAGCCTTTTGAGTGCATACAAGCTTTGGGACTTGGGGCAATTTACATAACATTTTTGGGTCTTAATTTTCTCATCTGTAAAATGGGAATAATAACAATATATATTTTATTATGCTATGTTATGGCACTTGAATTCTTTTATTATATAGAGTACTTAGCTAAGTACCTTTTAGACTTGAATGTTCATAAACGTTATAAAATATTCTGTTGATATGCTACCGACTCTCATATATCATATTTGATAATATTCTTTGAATGCAGGTAGACTTATATAATCAACACACACACACACACACACACACACACACACACACATTCTCAGACACACTCGTCATTCGGATTAATTTTTCAGTTGCAAGTTAGAAAATATACCATTACATTAAACTTTTAACATTTCTTTTCATTATGTCAGTTAATTTACAAGCTGCAAAAAAATATTATCCTCAACAATATCTCTTCAACCTCATTTCCTTTTTAGAGCTCACTTGGGAAAACAGAGGATGGTTGCCTGGTTACACTACATGTATATTACAAACAATAGCACAGGGAGCGGAATGAATGTTATGTAGCAATTATTCATACTGTAATCAGAGTTTGTTTTTTTTTTATCAGAGAGATGTATTGTATTTCTGTTTAAATACAAGTGCTGCTGGAAGCATTTTTTCTGTAACTCAGACCTGCCAACTAGCTAGCTAGTCTTTAAATAAGAACATCAAAACCTGAACAATGTGCACAAAGATTTCATTCTGCAATGTAATGGAATATAATCAGATCTTCCACTATTACATCTCTGTCTTTCATTCTGTGACCTACAGAAGTAAATGAATCATTTAACCTACTCTCTGTAAGAAATGACATCAGTCTTCTTATTTTGCCCCCTTATTTGCTTGTTTATTTATTTCAAGTTGCATCCAAGATGATAGAATGATGTCAGAAGCTGAATGTGCCATTTGTTGTTTACCCACTGAAAAAACATGCTTCTAACCTTAGCTGCTGTAGGATGACAGATACAATTCTAAAGATGTGGACTCTTGTCCGTTACTTTGAGCCATTTTCAGTCAAGTTTGGGACTTTTCATGTTTCTGAAACAATTAGAAAGAAAGAAGTCTGAGAAGAGGAGGGAAAAAATGTCTTCTTAGAGGGCTTTTTAAGGATTCTGAAATCACATCAGAGCTGAGTGAGGACAAGTGTCTTATTCAGTTACTAATGTTTGCAATGGCCATGATGAAGAGGAAATAGAGAAATATTTGAGCCAGTTATTTATATTCCATCTTTTTTTAAAAGTTTATTTATTTATTTTGAAAGAGACAGAGAGCATGAGCAGGGAAGGAGCAGAGAAAGAGGAAAAGAGAGAGAATCCCAAGCAGGCTTCGCATTGCCAGCTCAGGAGCCTGACACAGGGCTGGAACTCATGCAACTGTGACCTGAGCCAAAAACGAAAGTCAGATGCTTGACCAGTTGAGCCACCCAGACTCCCTTTATGTTCCATCTTTAGAGGTAGGTCTTAGGTCTTAGGTCTTCTGTATAAAACTTCAGTTGATCCTTATTCAGTAACTCAGGGAAGAGTTGGACTGGAGGGGATGGGAAAAGAACTTACATTTATTAAGCATCTATTGTGTTTAAGCCAGGTACTCCTAAGCCACTTAATGTTTACTCCTTACAATAATTTCTCAGTGTAGGTATCATCCCACTTACACTGTATAACACAATATCCCATTGTTCATAGATAAATAGTATTTGATGGTGATAGAAAGTGCTCTCTTTGGACTCTTTGTACTGATAAAATAGCTGATCACAAAGCCCAGTGTGATTCCCTGAAATAAAAAAGAGTGGGAGTTCAAATAAAAAACTCCCAATTTTTGGGGGGCAAGCAATGGCTTAAGCCCTGAAGCCATTTAATTACATTATATTTGAAGAAATCTGGAAGCAGCAGTCCACGGCAGATTTAGCAACTCATTGAGGTCATCAAGGATATAGTCTCTCCTTCCATCTTTTCTCTCTGCAGTTCCCACTGTGCTGGTTCTTTGTATCTGTGGCTTATCATTTGCTGGGGTATAATGTGTCCATAATAGCTCTAGGTCACTGAAATGTATTTATAGGAAGTTGGGAGCAAAAGGCAAGGATCCTCTCTTTACAAGTTTTGTCTTTTTATGCATGAAGCAAAGTCCTGACCAAAACCCTCAGGAATACTTATTCTTACATCTTATTTGTATGAATTCAGTCATATGCACACATCCACTGCAATGGGATTTTAGAAAGCAAGTATATAACACAGGGGTTTGGGGGCCTTTATTATAAGCCTTGGGTCCCAGCAACTCAAGATAATAAAGAAAATCCTAATCATTATTTTCTCTCACATTTCATAAATTTAAAAAGTGAGGCTTAGAGATGTAAAGCAACTTATCCAGAGTCACATGAACTAGGGTTTCAGTCCTATACTGTCTAACTCAAAAGCCTCTGTCTAAATCACAATATTATACTAACATTCCAAGGAGATGATTTCTCTCAGTGAGAATGTAAAGGAAAAAGGCGCAGAGGACTGAGGGCTATGTTATATCGCACACATGTTTAATGTTCTTTCTCTTTATCCTGCTTCATGAACTAAACTATTTGTTTAAATTACCTTGACCTCAAACACTGAAAATTTTGGACACTGGGAGTTAGAGAGTGAAGTGAAGCACCTCATAAACTTTTCATGAGAATTCTTTTTAAAAATGTTCAGTAATTCACGCTCCAAAAAATCTGAGAGGTGCGTGGAAAGTTTCCATTTTCCAACAGAAGAAGCTGATACATTGAATAAAGCTGAGACTGACAATGTAGAATGGAAATCACAGTGCACTGGAAGAAATGAACATCTTAAATTTTTTCTAATGCTAGACCCCCTAACAACCCCCATAACATTTCTAATGCATTCCCTTTAGGCATTCTATATATAGGTCTCAATTTTATAAATTTGCAGAAGGCTACTTTTCTCTAAAATTGTTGAGGCTTTTTGTATCTAAAATTGTTTTTTTTTCTCTAACTTTAAAATGTATAGTATTTTCTCTTGAGAAAATATATCATTCTAATTGCTTTTAGATCCACCTACATGCCTTTCTGGAAACGTGTTATGTATGTCCTAACTGGAAGAACCTAACAGAAGAAAAGAAACTATAAAAGTAACTGATTGCAGTCAACTTCTCATCATTTATGTCTTAATTTTTAATTTCACTGTAGAAGAAAGCTTTTCTGTTTCAAATTTCTATAATTGAATAGTGACGTAATGTGCAAATTGACAGTGATTGTCAAAATAAAAAAAAAATTCCATCACGTTGATGATTAAAGTAACAAGCACTGACTTTCTTTTAATTTAATCGCTTCTTTGCAAACTCAGCAAGTCAATTAGCTTTTTCTGAGTCTCCTAGTTATAGGTGGGGAAGCATTTGCTACCCATATCCCCTTTGTTTGTTTTAAGTAAACTAAACCTTCATTATGAGAGTAGTTCTAAGAGGATCTATTAAATAATTAATTTTTAATTAATATTTATATTTCTTTTTGAGAGAGAGAGAGCGCGCAAGTGGGGGAGAGGGGCAGAGAGAGAGACAAAGAGAGAGAGAAAGTCCCAAGCAGGCTCCATGCACCATTTTGGGGTTTGAGCCCACAACCCAGGGATCATGACCAGTGCCAAAATCAGGAATCGGACACTCAACCTACTGAACCACCCAGGAGTCCCTAAGAGGATTTTTTTTAAAGTCCCTAAAGAGGATTTTGTATGATGTCCTAAAATAATTCGAATCATGATTAATGTTTGTGCATGCTTATAATTCCTACTATTTTAGTTACATCATCACTTAATAGATCTTATTAAAGCAATATAATAATGAAGTACTGTTAGGATACCCATTAGCTAGCTTTCTAAGCCCTCTTCTTGAATACATTATTCAAAGCTAAAGTGTTCATTTTCTTCAATTTTATAGTGTAACAGATGCCAGCAGTCCTGGATTCTATCCCTAGTGTTACTACTAACATGTCCTATAAACTAAGGAAAATCAGCTGACTTTTTTGGAATTGACTTTCCCCAATAGAGAACTTGAAAAAGATGCACTTGATGTTTCTAAGATTATTTCAAGTTTTAGAATTAGAATTCCTATCTTACAGAGAGTGATTATTCAAATTCAGTTTCAGAAATTAACAATATTTGGCTGAGTTTAGCCTTAATAAATTGCATTGTCTAAGATTAATGAGCATGTATCTAAAGTAGGTATATGGAAAAAATCCTGATTCCCACCAGGATGTAACTTAGCAATTCACTGACTCTAAATTGATAACAATGGCTATTAAGTAGAAAGAGAAAGGGAGATATCTTTCTTCATATTGAAAAACGGTGGAGAGGAAAGAATTTATTAAGTATTTCTTGGGTTTTCTCCCTCCTCCATTAACCTCCCCTTTCCCACCCACCTCTCATCAGCACCATACTGGTGTAGAACTGTCAGCTGCGGGGAATTAGTGGCAAGGCCAGGAGTTCGCAAATGAGTTCCCCTTGTTTTGAATTTGGTTTTCCATCTGCTTTTGGCAAACATTGCTGCATTTTTAGTAAGTCCATCTATTTTAATATAATTGACAACCATGTCATTCTCTTCCCAGTGCAATAGTGAAATTGTTTTATACTGAGGAACAAGGAAGCCTGGCTTCCTTCCCCATCAGGTCCCACTGTCCCCTGCTGCCATTCATGATAAGAACTCTATGATTTACTTTTGCCTTTATTCCCACTTAGGTAGCATAAGCTTTTTGTCATGGCCCCTTTCTCCAGTATGCAGCATCTTGCTCTCTCTTTTCTCCCCCCTCTATTTCTGATCTTTGCTATAGAATAAAAGATGTGTGTGGGCCATGGAGCTTTCACCAGTTCTCTCCTTAGAGGACAGATTGTACAGGAATCTGGCATAGGCCAAGGCAGCCAGCCCTTCCATTTGAGTATCTTCCTTGCTCTTCTGTACTACCTATCAATTAGGAGAAAGAACCCATTCCAGTCATTATCTCAGGGACCCTCCCCACATTTTTCCTGATCCTTAACTCCTACATCACTTCTCTCCCTTTCCTTGAAAGATTTCAAGCTTGTGGGGCACCTGGGTAGCTGATGTAGGTCAGTTAAGTGTCCAACTCCTGTTTGTGGCTCAGGTCATGATCTCATGGTTTGTAGGGTTGAGTCCCCATGGGACTCTGTGCTGGCAGTACAAAGCCCACTTGGGATTCTCTCCCTCTCTCTCTGGCTCCCCTCTCTCCTTCTGTCTCTTTTCTCTATTGCTCCCTCTTTCAAAATAAATAAATAAACATTAAAAATAGATTTTCAAGCTGGTGAGTACATAGGATTATCTATGTGCCAATTCTTGTTGGCTGTAGGTGCTTTAAATATTGTTTAAACAGTGAGTCTGGGATTAGCAGGGATGAATGCTATGATCTCTTTAAGATTAGCTGTGGGAGAGGAGGGGAATGGCACCTTGATCAACAACTTTATTAGTCCTTACTTTATACTCAGATGGAATTGATCCCATCTTTCCTTGTATACTATTTATTCTCAGAATTATACCATGCCACATTTCATTGCTAAAGGGTTCTTGGTCCCCAATTCCAATTTTGTGGTGGTGGTGGTGATGGTGTTTTCTTAAGAGTACCTTGCAAGTCTTCAGCACCCCCGGGGTGTCCTATAATTTTACTAAATTTTTACACTATTTATCTGGAGATAGCATCAGATCCCACAGGTTAAGAGCTTGGTTCTGCAAAACTGCCTTCCACCCCTTTAGATGCCAATCCCGGGCTTCTGACCAACTGGCTATAGATCTGAGGTTCTCTACCATCCCCTCCTTGTGTTCAACTAATTTGCTAGAGTGATTCATAGAACTCAGAGAAACATTTTACTTACTACATCCCTCTATTTATTATAAAAGGAAATGAATCAGGAACAGCTTAATGGAAGAGACACATAGGGCAAGGCATGGGGAAAGGGCATGTAGCTTTCAGGCTCTCTCTAGGTGTACCACTTTTCCCAACCCTTCAACTTGGAAGCTCTTCTAAACCTATTTTTGGAGTTTTTATAAAGGCCTCTTTATATAGGCATGAGAGATTAAATCATTGGCCATTGGTGATAGGTACCCCATAGGTCAAGGGGATGGGTCTGAAATTCCCAACCTTCTAATCATAATGGTTAGCTCCACTGGGAACCAGCCCCCAACTGTTGGTGAGGTCCAAAAGTCACTTCATTAACATAACAAAAATTCACCTTAATTTCTCTCATCACTTAGGAAATTCCAAGGCCTTTAGGGGCTCTGTACCAGAAATAGTTTGAAGACCAAACATATATTTCCTATTTTAAATCACAATATTGCAATTGTACTTCCTTTAGAAAGGCTTCTTGCACTCTCCCCCCATGGCCCCAAAACGAACTTAAAGTTTTTAAGGACAATGACCATATATTTTTAATATGTGTATATCTAGGGCCTACCTAATATTTGTCAAGTGCTAATAAGAATACACAAATCCAGAAAATGAGATTGTTTTGTTTCCCTTTAGCCTTCTTTCCCCTTATCTCCCATATCTGATTAGCTAGTGCCGTTTCACCTTCAATTATGTCTCAGATCTGTTCATGCTTCTTTGTGCAGCCTGAAAGTTTTCCTTCCTCTTCTCTGTGGGTGAAATTCCACTTATTCTTCAAGTAATCTAGTTCTACTGAGAATAGTTTCTCACACCTTTTTGCCCTTACTCTATGCCATGTTAAGTTCTCTTCCTATAAGTTCTTCTTGAACTCTAGGCATAGAGCCCTCAAAGCAGTCATTACTTTGTGCTACTGCTATTGGTTTTCTTATCCAGCTCTCTCAGATCCTGAGCTCCCTGAAGGCAGAAGGATAGTACTTGGCAATGTACTAGGCACTCAATAAATGGTTTTTAAATGAATGAATAAAATGACTATGTTAAGAGGTGGAACAGTGAAAACTTCAAATATTTTATTACCCAAAGTATATCCAAGACTAACTTCTGTTATGTGCTACATGTGGCCCTAACAGTTCATTTAATAATGTTTTAGCTTAACAAAATGTTTTTCTAGAAAATGCACTGTCATGCGTTTGATTACTTCACATTCGATTTTCATTATCATCCTTCATTGGAAAAGATCATTCCTTTTCTCCAGACAGCATGCAGTGAGTAACTTTATGCCTTTCTGATAAACTTACAGTTTACAGGAAGAGAATTCTAGTTAGAAATTCAAGAGGCCAAAACCAAAAATTTCAAAACCCACAGGGATAAAATTTAGCAGAGAGACTATGGTAGATTTCTGTGTACTCATTAGTTTTCCTGCACGAAAGAGAACTGTCTGCTCTGAGTGGTGGTCATTTTCTATAACATCATTTACATGGAAATGGGATAAAAACATACATAAGAAAAGCAAAGGCCTGAGAAGCACTCTCTCCTTTACAGTTTGATCACTGTCCTCATGATAGTTTTGCTTTACAAATTTACAAATTTGCTCATTTTGAATCTGTGCTTCTAAGTTACGTTAGAAATCACTTAGTTAATGATGTGAATATTTAAAGGCAAAACATATGCTAAAGAAATATAAAAAAACAATTTTCTGTATTTTCTCACTTTTAGTTTCTCTCTTTTGTTTTTTTTTAATACATTTCTTTTTTTAATATTTTATTTATTTTTTAGAGAGAGATAGAGACAGCATGAGCAGGGGAGGGTCAGAGAGAGAGGGAGACACAGAATCTGAAACAGCCTCCAGGCTCTGAACTGGCAGTCAGCACAGAGCCTGATGCGGGGCTCAAACCCACGAACCGTGAGATCATGACCTGAGCTGAAGTCGGACACTTAACCTGACTGTGCCACCCAGCCGCTCCTAGTTTCTCTCTTTTCTAAAGTGAGCTAATGAAACCTTTGGGAAAATTGAGGGTTAAATAGGTACACAGAAACACACACACACACACACACACAGAGTAAACCTTGGATTGTGAATAACTTGTTCTGCGAGTATTCCACAAGGAGCAAACATTTTAAATAAATTTCAACTTGATAAATGAGCAATGCCGTGCAATATGAGTAGCCAGTGACGCCAAACTTTACAACTGAACCAATACTTTTCTCTCTCTCTCTCTCACTGGGAGATTGAGGGTGATCATCTCCCATGCTCGGAGAATGCTTGGTCTCAGGCCCCGTGTTTGGCAGAAATCAGTGATTTTTCAGAACATTGGACGGTGCCCACACCCGGCACTAGTGTCTTTTTTGTCACTTCAAAGCACCTATAGATAGTCCTTTGCCTTTCCATACAAGAGTAAGCTTAGAAAAAAAAAAAAAAAAGGGTAAGCTTAGGAATGCTTTGTTTCATTCTAGGTGAGGCTGCCTGCAGATAAAGACCCTTTCCTCTGCTGCCTTATTGCCAGTTACATTTAAAAATACAGTATATGACAAGGGTTTATTAATACTGTACTTATTCAACATCTGTGTGAGTGTATACAATGGACCCCATGCAGAGAAAAGGTGAAAAGAAAGGCAGTAAGAAGATGATAACAGTGGAAGTGAAGAAGGAAATCATTGAGAAGTATAAACGAGGTATGCGAGTGGCTGAAATTGCAAGATTTTATAAGAAGTCTACATCTGTATCTCATCTGCAGAGGAGGAGAAAAAGGCAGAGGAATCCCTCACTTCAAATAAGATTAGGGAGATGTGTAAAATGTGGGAAACTGCAAAATTTTATAGAAAAGCACCACCCAAATAAGGCTGTAGCAGGCAATGAATCTGTTTAACGACAATGCAATGTCACATTTCCGCAAAATCTTCAAAAGGAGACAAAAGCAAGTGTCCTCAGACAGGTTCCTTGTTAAAGTTGCACGAAAAGAAAATACTTTCATTAAGCCAATAGATACAGTGATTCCCTTATTGATAGTGAAATTCTTCTTGCACATAACCCTCCTCTCTCTTGTCTTCCTCACAGCAGCCATGAAGGTTTTCAAAGTTAAGTGAAGGTTAATTTATTTTTCTTTACATTTTGTATTTTCTTTATTATTTTGTATTA
>NW_027528804.1:5740730-5746197 GCF_008692635.1 Crocuta crocuta
ATGGTTCATAGAGTGCCCTTATTTTTTTTTTCTTGATTGGGCTCAGATTTGAAACAAACTGCACTTCCAAAGTCCCAACAACATATACAAAAAAATCACATGTACTTTCAATTTTTTATTTCCCCATGTTTTCTCTAAAGGAAATGAAAATAATGACATTGCTAATTTATATTTTGCGTGTTATAAAAATGTGGCTTTTAACACCAAATATAATGTCATGTGAAGTTATTTTAAATGACTGTTTAGATTCCCCTTTACCATTCCGCCATATGAAATCTAATATGATACATGCTTTCTTATGGTTTGAGTTGTAGCCTGCTTAAATTCAGAGGCTAATTAATTATAGAAAGACTTTAGAAAAATTGTTTTGTCACCCCTTTCAGTTACTGATGTCACAAAACTGCACCTCTGTACACTGTGTATCCAAAAACATAATAATTGTGGTTTTTTAGATTCGAATTTTATTTTATTTTTTTTTAATAATTTGTTATCAAGTTAGCTAACAGTGTAATCTTGGCTTCAGGAGTAGATTCCCATGATTGATCACTCACATATAACACATAGTGCTCATCCCAACAAGAGCCATCCTCAATGCCCATCACCCATTTTCCCCACCACCACAACCCTCCACCCCAATCAACCCTCAATGTGTTCTCTGTATTTAAGAGTCTTCTCTCTTTGTTTGTAACTATTTTTCCCTATACTTTCCCCATGGTCTTCTATGAAATTTCTCAAATTCCACATATGAATGAAAACATATGATATCTGTATTTTCTCTGATTGACTTATTTCACTTAGCGTAATACCCTCCAGTTCCATCCAAGTTGCTACAAATGGCAGAATTTCATTCTTTTTCATTGCTGAGTAGCATTCCATTGTATATATTGTATATACACACAACTTATTTATCCATTCGTCAGTTGATGGACATTTGAGCTCTTTCTATAATTTGGCTATTGATAGTGCTGCTATAAACACTGGGATACATGTATCCCTAGGAATCAGCACTCCTATATGCTTTGGATAGATTCCTAGTAGAGCTATTGCTGGGTCATAAGGTGATTCTATTTTTTAATTTTTTTTGAGGTCCCTCCACACTGTTTTCCAGAGTAGCTACACCAGTTTGCATTCCCATCAACAGTGCAAGAGCTTTCCCCTTTCTCCAACAATTGTGTTTTTAAATACATTATTCTCTTAAATTATATAGAAAACAATATGTGGAGTTACAAACTATTACTACAATAGTACTAGTTTTTGTGACTATGCATGTATTTACCTTTGTGGAGATCTTTATTTCTTCATGCAGCTTCTAGTATCCTTCCATTCCAATCTATACACCTCCCTTTGAGATTTCTTGCAGAGCAGATCTAGTCATAGCAAATCCCCTCAGCTTTTTTTTTCTGGGAGTGTTTTAATGTTTACCTTTTTACTTTAGAAGAAGCTGGTGGATATAGAATTCTTGGTTGATAGCTTTTTCTTTTAGCGCTTTGAATATTGCAATTTAGTGCCTTCTGGCCTCCAAAGTTTTTTAGACTGACTTATTGAAGACCCCTTGTATGTCTTTTGCTGGATTTTTTTTGGATGTCCATTTATTTTTGAGAGGGAGAGAGAGACAGAGAGACAGAGTGCAAATGGAGGAGGGGCAGAGAGAAAGGGAGACGCAGAATTGGAAGCTGGCTCCAGTCTGTGAGCTGTTAGTACAGAGCCTGATGTGGCACTCAAACTCACGAACCGTGAGATCATGACCTGAACCAAAGTCAGATGCTTCACCAACTAAGCCGACCAGGCACCACTCTTTTGCTGTTTTTTTAAGACTTGCTCTTTGTCTTTGTCTTTTTGCAGTTTAATTATAATGTGTCTTGGTGTGGGTCTCTTTTGAGTTCATTCTGTTTAGAATTTGTTGAGCTTTTTATGTATTAATAAAATGACTTTCACCAAATTTGATGTTTTCCACCATCATTTCCTCAAATAAGCTTTCTACCCCTTTCTTTCTTCTCCTCCTGGGTCTTCCACAATGCATATGTTGATTTGACTCGTGTTGACCCACAGGTCCTTTAGACTCTCACTTTTCTTCCAATTTTTCTTCTTTCATTTCTTCAGGCTCTATCATTTCAGTTGTGCAGCCACTGTGGAAAACAGTATGGAGTTTTCTCAAAAACTTAAAAACTCAACTACTCTATGATCCCGTATTTGCACTACTGGGTATTTATCCAAAGAATACAAAAACACTAATGAAAAGGAATACCTGCATGCTCTATGTTTTATGGCAGCATTATTTACAATAGCCAAGATATGGAAGCAGCTCAAGTGTCCATTAACTGATAAATGGATAAAGAAGAGGTGGTATATGTACTATTATTAGCCATAAAAAAAAGAATGAAGGGATGTCATTTGCAATGACATGGATAGAACTAGAGAGTATAATGCCAAGTGAAATATAGCCCATAGTAAGAAAATAGAACTCAGTCAGAGAAAGACAAATACTACATGATTTCACTCATATGTAGAATTTAAGAAACAAAACAAAAGATCAAAGGGGAAAGAGAGAGAGAGTGAGTGACAAACCAAAAAACAGACTCTGAACTATAGAGAACAAATTGATAGTTACCAGAGGGGAGGTGGGTGGAGGGTTGGGTGAAATGGGTGATGGGGTTTAAAGAGTACACTTATTATGATGAGCACTGGGTGATGTATGGAATTGTTGAATTATCATATTGTATACTTGAAACCAACAAAACATTGTATGTTTACTAACTGAAATTAAAATAAAAACTTAAAATAATGATAAAGCATTGCTTAACACCAATTTGTTTATTCATTTATCCCTACATCTAAAAAAATGCTTTTGATGATAGTTATTACAGAAGGCACTGTATATGGGTATGTGGTACCAGATAAATTTGAGTATAGGTGAGATTTTCTTTCCCATATTTAACTTGATATTTTTTTAATTTGAGTATAGTTGATACAGAATGTTGTACTAGTTTCAGGTGTACTACATAGTAATTTGATAAGATTATACATTATGGCATGCTTACCACAAGCTACTATCCATCACCATACAACGCTATCGTAATATCATTGACTATATTCCCTATGCTGTGCCTTTTATTCCCATGACTTATTTATTTCATAACCAGAAGCCTATATTTCCTACTGCCCTCCACCTATTTTGTCCATCCCTGAGCCTCTTTCCCCTGTCCTATATTTGACTTTTGAAAAACCTACATTTTTCTCCAAACTATCATTCTAAATGAACATGAATATTGATATACAAACTGATAAATCAACCCCACAAAACATCAAAGTCAGTGTTCAACAGTCTCATCTTTATCTTCCGACATTCCCAGATTTGAATTTTATATGAAAGTAGGGGATTGCTAGTAAAACAATCCTACAATCACTGTCATGGGTATCATAATCTATATACAAGATTAGATTTACATTTTGACAGTTGCAATGCAAAGGAATGTATGACGGGATCCATGTACATTGAATAATGATAACAACACTTATGTGATGCATACTATATGGCCCATGCTCTTCTAAGCACTTACTCATATTATATTATTAATCCTTAAAACAATCTTATAAGGCAGGTACTATTACTACTCCCATTTTACATGTGAGGCAATTGAAACACGGAAAGGCAAAGCAGCTTGTCCAAGGTTATATAGCTACGATATTGTAGGTTTGTGATTCAAACTCAAGCATTCTTGTTCTAGACTCTGCAACTCACTTTTGACCAGGATGACCAGAGAGAACTTTATAAAATAAGTTGACTCTGAGTAAGGAACTAAACAAAGATTTCATTTAAAGGAGATTTTTTTAAATTCTGAAATAATTTTAAAACTTACATGAAAGTTGAAAAAATACTACAGAACATTCCTGAATACCCTTTACACAGTTTGCCCTTATGCTAACATTTTATATAAAAATAGCACAGTTATCAAAACCAGAAAATGAACATTGCTACAATACTATTACCTATTGCATTTGTTTGTTTGTTAGTTTATATTTATATAGGGAGAACTGATTTGACTTTTATGAATGGTTTCAGTAACATCCTTTTTTCCTCCAGAATCCAATCCAGACTTGCACACTACATTTAACTATCACGTTTACTTGATCTCCTCCAAACTGTGACAGTTCCTCAATCTGTCTTTGTCTTTTGTGACCCTGACACTTTTTTTAAAGAGTAATTTGAGTCATTTTTAGAATGTTTTTCAATTTAGATTTGTCTGATATTTTCTCAAGATTTTAGTGAGAGTCTTCATTTTTAGCAAGAGTACTACAGAAACGATGTGTCCTCAGTGCATCATATCAGCAAGTATCTGATGCTGATATATCTTTTTACTGGTTGATGTTAACCTTGATTACTTGTTAAAGGCAGTGTCTGCCAGTTTCTCCAAAGTCAAATTTCTTTTATTTTTTTTTTATGAGAAAGATACTTTCTAATGGAGACATATGTTGAGACTGTAAATATCCTATTTTTCATCATAATTTTGCTTACTGATTTTGCCATTTATGATCTACCTGCATCCAATTATGAATATGGTGTTTGCTTAATGATAATTTGTTCTCAGAAGTAGCTTTTCCTTTTGTCCTTTTATTCATTTATCCAATCATGTATTCATATCAGTATAGATTGTCATATAATACTCTTATTATTTACTTTGTTGCTTAGATTGTTCCAGTTTTGTACATTGAGAGTTCCTGTGTATTTTGACATGTCTTCAGCATTTCCTGACTGTCTCATGATTTTTATAGAAGGAAATCAAAGCAGTCTTTTAATTAGATCAGCCTGGAATGTAACAATTTAGGAAATTTCTTTTATATTTGTAACTTTTGTTATTGGATAAATTTCAAAAAAAATTTTTCTTAAAAATAGCAATGCTAATAAAATTTATATATTTTTAGTTAGAATTAAATACTTTTCATAATTCAAGGCTGACTTGGACCTAACCTAAACACGAGGTTTATTTATGCCCCAATGTAATACCAGGTTGGCTAGTACTCCTTGTTTCCGAGTTACAGATACATTGTAGCATGCCTTTTTGCCTTAATCCAGCTATTCCGTTGAAGCTGGAATCACAAATATTCACTTTATGCAAATCCTAGGCCATGAATGTGGCACACCTTCAGTCATATCAAGCCATAAATTAAAAAATTAAAAACTTAGCAAACATTTACTGAGTGCTTTCAAGTACTAGGCGTTGTGCCAGGCACTATGCATTTATAAAGAATATATTTGAAAGAAGTTAGTTAGAAAGTTAGAAAATAATATTTGCATTTAAGAAAAGGCATCATAGGGGCACCTGTGTTGCACAGTCAGTTGAGTTCCGACTGTGGCTCAGGTCATGATCTTGTGGTTTGTGGGTTTGAGTCTCTAGTCGGGCTCTGTGCTGACAGCTCAGAGCCTGAAGCCTGCTTCGAATTCTGTGTGTGTGTATGTATGTGTGTGTGT